>NW_026294534.1:30513532-30611032 GCF_007827085.1 Peromyscus californicus insignis
TGAGAAGTGCATTTACCAAGGGCCCAACATCCATTACAAATGTGCACTCAATTATTCAACTTGTGTAGACAAAAGTTAAAATCAAAATGTTATCCTCAGTAGCCAGATTTGAGGCTAAAAATATTTGCTTTGACAGACTCAAGTACAGAGAGATAAAACATTTATAGGCACAGCCAAATCAAATTAGAAGCTAAGAAGCAGGATAGGAGTTACAATTTGCCTGTCTCTCCTTTGTCTTTCATATTTTCATGTACTGATTACTAATGACTGAAAGAAAAATTAGTCAAGTACTTTTATCAACATCACTCTTCAGAGAGTTCAGTTATACTTACAGGTTTTGATGCCTTAGGACAAAATAAAAAAATAAAGTTAGAAATAAAATATTCTTTTTGATATTTTGTATTATTTTGGATCATTTAAGATATCCGGAGAAAGTAAGTATGTATAATACATATATTCATATACACATGACTGTTTTTATTTATCTGTACTTATACATGTCTTCATACATACATATCTCTATCTATATGTAAACACATTCAAATCAAATTACATTTGTCCTTTTGTATGACAATGAGATCCTTTTTAAAAAGACAACATCAATGTTAAAATTCCTCTTGGGTTGCAGGACAAGAACAAAAATGCCTTCCCTTCCCCACTTATCCAAATGTTTTCCATTCCCTGGGTAACATTCTTAAAGCTATGGATGTCAAGTTTTTATTTAAGTCTTTAATCAATTCTCTATATCTTTTCAGAGTGGGGAGGAGATAGACAGGAGAGTACACTGGTCAAATGCAAAAAAAATAAGGATAGCCATTGTCTATCTAAACATAGACAGGGTAATGTTGACATGATATAGTCCTTGCGGTGACTTTATATCTCATACACCTAAAAATTCCACATTTTATTTGTTTTTAAGGTATTGACATCATATGTGTGTTTTCAAAATTCTTACATGATGTTGTAACATTTGAAACTTAGAATTTTTAGGCTTCGATGGCTTAATATTCAAATATATTTCAGCTGTTCTTGAAGAAAACGAATAGCGAGAGCTGGGTGGTATTTTGGGAAAGATGGGGGAGCGAGAATAAGAGCCTCAGACCTCTTTTCAGAGAGTCAAAAGAAGGAAACCAGCTTCTAGCGTCTTCAGGAGGGATAAACCGCATTGCGCAGGTCAGAGATCCTGATGGAAATGATAGCGGAAACTGTGGTCCTCTAGAACGCAGTCAGAAGCAAGCCCCCCTATGAAGGGACACGGACTAGAGGGACCTTCATAGGTGAGCGACTCTTGTGTCCAAGGCATCCTACGTGGGACCCCCTCGTAAAACCGTCTCAGCAGAGCTACATCAGTAAAGGATTATTTTTGTCATTTTTATGAACTATTAAATAGAATTTCTGGGAGGTTAGGTGCCCTAATTGGTGCTATCTGACCAGCAAACAACCACAATCAGATTCAAGTCCATGATTACTTACCCCAAGTCCTTAGAGTTAAACCCAGGGCCAAACCTGGGCGTTTTTGAGTGCATGTACTCCATAACGTTGGAAGGGACAACTCTGACATTGCACTGCTCTTCCTCGTTCCTTTTACTTTAGCTCAAGTAAAGCTTAGCTCAATAGGATTTCAGAAATTGGAGATTGACTCTTCTCCGAGCTATCCCTCATTTTCAGCATAGTTTAGAGCCGCTAATGTTAAATTTAGAAGACTCAGTAATGGTGTGATTTCTTGCTTAGCTTGTAGATGTTTGATTAAAACATTTGATAATGACCATAAAGGGTACATTCTTGATTGTTTATGACATAGTTTAAAAAGCAATTTCATTTTGTATGTCTATGTGTGGTGTGTTTCTGTATATGTGTTTGTGTTTATGTATACATATGTGCGGAGGCCAGAGGGCAAAAGTAAAGGACTCACTCAGTCACTCTCCACTTTATTTTTTGATGCAGTCCTTCATTGAACCTGGTGCTCATTGATTAGGGTAGATTGTCTTGTTAGAAGAGCACCCAGGGATCTGCCTGTCTCTGCCTCCCCTGTACTGGCATAACAAATGCCTGGCGCTGCACCCAGCTTTGTATGTGGGTGCTGGGAGTCTGAACCCAGGTCCTCATGCTTGTATTGCAAGCACCCATGTCTCCACCAAAGTGATTTCTGCTCAGCTGAACTGAAAGCAGATGTTTGGTCCCATACTCCATCTTTCCCTAAGAGTAAATGTCATTTTCACATAAAAATACCAGAGAGGAAAGATGGCTTGGCCTGATCTTGTTTGTCCAGTTGAAGTATTGTTGGACTTGCTCAGCCTTGATTTGGAATTGAAGGTTCATAAGACAAATTTAAAATTCCAATTGTACTCAGCAAAGTCACCTATTTTTTTTTTTATTTTATAATTTAATTTAATTTTACATATCAGCCATGGATTCCCTTGTTCTCCCCCCTCTCGCCCCCCCTCCCGCCTTCCCCCCAGCCCACCCCCCATTCCCTTCTCCTCCAGGGCAAAGACTCCCCTGAGGATTGAGTTCAACTTGGTAGATTCAGTCCGGGCAGGTCCAGTCCCCTCCTCCCAGGCTGAGCCAAGTGTCCCTATATAAGCCCCAGGTTTCAAACAGCCAACTCATGCACTGAGTACAGGACCTGGTCCCACTGCCTGGATGCCTCCCAAACAGATCAAGCTAATCAACTGTCTCACTTATCCAGAGGGCCTGAGCCACTTGGGGGCTCCTCAGCTATTGGTTCATAGTTCATGTGCTTCCATTCGTTTGGCTATTTGTCCCTGTGCTTTTTCCAACCTTGGTCTCAGCAGTTCTCACTCATACAAACCCTCCTCTTTCTCGCCAATTGGACTCCTGGGGCCTGGCCGTGGAACTCTGCACCCGGTTCCCTCAGTCATTGGATGGGGTTTCTAGCACGACAATTAGGGTGTTTGGCCATCCCATCACCAGGGTAGGTCAGTTCGGGCTGTCTCTCGACCATTGCCAGCAGTCTGTTGTGGGGGTATCTTTGTGGATTTCTGTGGGCCTCTCTAGCACTTTGCTTCTTCCTATTCTCATGTGGTCTTCATTTACCATGGTCTCCTATTCCTTGTTCTCCCTCTCTGTTCTTGATCCAGCTGGGATCTCCCGCTCCCCCAAGCTCTCTTTCCCTCGACCCTCGCCTTTCATTACCCCCACTCATGTCCATGTTGTTCATGTAGATCTCCTCCATTTCTCTGTCATTGGGTGATCCCCGTGTCTTTCTTGGGGTCCTGTTTTCTAGGTAGCCTCCCTGGAGTTGTGAGTAGCAGTCCAGTCATCTTTGTTTTATATCTAGTATCCTCCTATGAGTGAGTACATACCATGTTTGAGTGACAAAGAGAACAAGTGTAGGAAGAGCTGCATGCTTCATTATGGAGAAAATCCATAGAATATATTGTTTCATTTTATAGCTGGGAGCTTGGGATAATAGTTTTTAACAGGTAAATCTATGTATCTTTGTCACAGGAGAAAAACTTCCCATTGTCTAATAACCTTAATTATGGTGTTGAGATCATTCTGCTAACAAAAAAAAAATGAAATCTGTCTTTCAGACATGCTCCTCTGTGGCACAGGCTCAGCTTTATTGACTGACATTGCTTTTATTTATTAACATGCATTGATAATTATCAATTGCTATAATCTAGCTCCTGCTATATGACAATGATAGCTAATTTGATTGAGCAGTGTGACTGTATTATACATTTTTAAAAATCTCAGATTTTCTGTTGCTATTATATAATCCTCAAGAGTTGGAAATTTATATTTTTGCAAAGAGTTTTTTTTTCCTGGCTTATATTCCAAGATGCTGTAAGATGCAAGAACAAGGTGCTAGCCAAACTTTATTTTGCACAGTCTCGTTTTATGGCACTCTGTCCATATGAAACTCATGTAATCCAACAAGAGGGAGATCGCACTACCAAAACTAGAACATTCTTCCATTCCTGAGGGCATTGTCTGCATGATCTAAATGATTCCCCCAAAGCTCCAAGCTACCAGCATAGCCAGACTGAGGCCTGAGCCTCAACATTGGTGTGGGTGGAGAAAACTCATTCAAACCGTAGATACAACAATTGCTAATTTTATTGGGCAGTTATTATTTTATTATGTACTGTGCTAAGCCTGAACATTTAAATTACCTCATGCTGTCCTGATAGGAGTCTTAGGAGGTATATGTGACTATTAAACACTTCATAGATGAGCCTAGAGTTGAAAGTTGCCTGAAGTTACTGAACTGGCAAATGACTGAACTAACATGGGAATCAGCCTGCCCTAAAGAGAGTTGACATTTTACTATTTGTCTGCACCCTGTGTATGTGGCTCACATGGTGAAGGCAGCATTTGAGAAAGTCTTTAAAGTAGTGTCATCTCTTGTTTCATTTAATTAGTACCAATATTATTCTTTCCATCTGTCAGTTTTCTGTTTATCTCTCAGCCTCTGAGCCAAATTCCTAACAGAGATTTTAAAAATTTCCCTAGATAAATGTTAAGATCTGAAGCTGTTTAACCCTGCACAGATGAATTCATTTTTATAGAGTTGAAAGAAAAAAATAAATAAACAAACTGGAAAATTAGAGCTTGAGAGTATTTGGGGCCCAATACCATTACTATAGCAATTAACAAAAACTAATCATTTTCATTTTATATGTAGATTATTGGCTTGTGTTTTTATTTTAGTTTAAATTGTTCACATTAACATAAATACACAGACGAAAGGGAAGTAACTAATTTGCATTTTATAAATGCAATTAGCATTAATAGAATGTATGAACTCTGATAGTCTAGATGACACAATTGCATTAATCCTCATCCTGGGGTAGAGTTAAGTGATTCAGAATATACCCCTTTCTAATTGGATTGTTCTGACAAGGACAGCTCAGGATGATGTGCATTTAGAGATGAACAGAATATGACTTCCAGAATTTTAATGACATAATGAGTTTTTTTTTAGCTTTCTATATATCATGCTTTCAAAGATACCTATAAAATTATTTCTACAATACTTGTTTTCTCCTGCTTAGAAATTTCATTTCAAATAAAGTATTTCTCTTTTAAAAAAAATACTTGCTGGCTGTACCCAAGAGATGGCTTATATAATTGTGTTATTATTCAAGTAGGTTTTAAGATCTTAAGAAAATATTCCATTTACAGATTCTCTAGAAACAGTAATGTCTAATTCAGTGTAAACATGACACTAGTTCCCACAAAATAAGTTTAATCACCGACTATGTGCAGCATCTCTCACTGTTTTGTGTTCCAATAAGCCTTAAATTTTTGTATAGTTCAGTGGTTTTGTGTGCTGACTATAGCATGTTATTATTTTTTAACTCATGAGAATAACCTTTTCTTAGGAACATGGTATCTATATTACTACAGCCAGGAACGTCTAAAATATAGAGGGTTCAGCAAGTGCTCTCATACTTTAGAAATGTTAAATATAAAGAATTTTATTCCATATTGCTCCAAACTTAGAATTTTCAGGTCTATTAATCAGAAAAAAAATCTCCATCTTGTTGCTCATGAGGTTATTGCCACACTTTCCCCCTTTTTAAATAATTTTTGATGATAAAGCAATGCCACTTGCAGCTTAATATCAAATTCTCCCTGTAAGGAGATTTTAGCACTGTAAGTACTCATTGCAATCAATTCCCTAACTTGAAAAAATGGACCATACTTTTCACATTGACAGACTATAAGCCTAAATACAGTGAGAAATCTATTTGTGCACACAGATGTGATAATTTTATATAAACTATCAAGAAATTCTAGATAGATGATGCTAAATTACTTCCTTGTGTTAATGTATTTTTTCTTTCTTTATTGTCCTCTTTTCCAACTCCAATTCATAATGCTGAAGAAATCTGTAAACTATCCATACATAGTTTCAGTAATAGATACTATATTTGACCTTTCTTGGTCTTTTAAGGTGGTCATAGCATAATTCCACAGACAAGATGATTCAAATGAAAGAGCCATTTTCCCCGTGCTTGCTGATGACCACCACCCGCTTAGAGTTACAAGCCTTGTGTCTCTGTGTAGACATTTCTCCTCTCCTCCTAAGAATGTTGGTGAATTTTGGATAGATAGATGACCTCGTGTAACCTTTGTTCAAGCACAGTCCCATCCTAACGTATTTAGAGTTGTGACTTCAGAAGCTTTGGAGGTGACACAATTCAGCCAATAAATGGGTTAATTGTGTGACAATCCAGGTTTGCTCATTCTAATTCCATTTCTGTGGGAAGATATAATTATACATCCATGCTTCTCAGTTCTTAGTATAGCAGTGAGATAGAAACAGAATTTTTAAAAGTAGCCTGTGGTTCTCATGTTCGCCTTCCTTAGATCAATATTATGCATGAAAGCTTCAATAGTCTGCATTCTAGAAAAAAAATACAACATGGAGTCCCAGACTACTTTCAACTGATACCTATGGGAAATATCTTTGTTGAAATAAGCCACTTGGATTTGGAATATTGTTTGTTTGTCTGTTTTTAACTTGTGGCATATAACTTATTCTGATCAACATGTGGCTATAATCCTTGCTATTCTAGTAAATCAAGTTAAGGGTCTTTAAACCCTAAGAGTAAAAGTTTGATACCTAGTTCTTTATCTTCTTTTTCAACTGGCTCCCAAACCAAAAAACAAATTCTCTTATTGATCAATAAAATGGACATATGAAATTATCTGAATTACACATGTTATTCTGAATATAAAAATAGTATACATTCAAACTGATGCTTCAAAAATAGAAAGAAGCCAAGTTATAGCAACATACCACTGTTACACTGATCACATACTTCAATTATCACTACATGTTTGAGACTGTATCATTACACTTTCAAAGATAGGATGCATCCCAACAAACTGAATTATGGTAAATATACTAAATCAAGACATTTGCAATCATAAAGAACATTTACAATGATATGGAAATTTATGTCACAGCTTGTCTAGAATGTATGTGACTGAGTATGATCCCAGTACCACATATATACAGACACACAGAAATACAACCCATGAATGGTATGGTAGAGCAAAGCATAATAAAAATATATGTATGAAATACCATTCAAATTATATGCATAGATCTTCCCAGAAATAGGAAAATCTGTAAACTTCCATTGTTACCTGCTATGATTTTATATCCTTGAATAAATGACTTGTTACTTTTTTCTTTTTATTGAATATAGATATTTTTCTCACATAATATATCCTGATTATGGTTTTACCACTTCTTTTTTTTTTTGGCATTTTTTTTCTATTTCTTTTTTTTTTTATTTTGCAATACAATTCAGTTCTACATATCAGCCATGGATTCCCTTGTTTTCCCCCCTCCCATCCCCCTCACCTTCCCCCCAGCCCCCCCCCCCATTCCCATCTCCTCCAGGGCAAAGCCTTCCCCACAGACTGAGTTCAACCTGGTAGACTCAGTCCAGGTAGGTCCAGTCCCCTCCTCCCAGGCCGAGCCAAGCAATCCTGCATAGGCCCCAGGTTTCAAACAGCCAACTCATGCAATGAACACAGGACCCGGTCCCACTGCCTGGATGCCTCCACTGGATCAGGCCCTCTGAATTGGTGAGACAGTTGATTGACTTGATCTGTTTAGTTTTACCACTTCTAATCCTCCTATTTCCTCCCTATCTCCCCTCCCATCCAGATCCACCCCCTCTCTGTCTTTCATTGGAAAATGAACAGGCTTCTAAGGGATAATAAGAAAGAAGATAAACTATAATAAGATGAAACACAAAACAAACACATTGAACAAAGCAAACAAACATAAGGAAAAGAGCTCAAGGGGAGGCACAAGGAGCAGAGACCTGCTCATTCATACACTCAGGAATCCCACAAACACAATTAACTAGAAGCCATAATACATACACAAAGGATCTGTAGGGTAAAAGGAGAGGAGAAAAATATAAATAGAATAAAATAATGATAGAGTCATACTGCCACCATTTTGGAAATCATTGCACTACTTCATAGCTATCTTATATCTAACGTACTCCATTTTATTACTGATCAGATGAAGCATTGATTCAGTCACTCACACCATTTAGATAATAGAGTCCACATGGCATCTGTATATGGTGAAAGAATTTGGATCTAAACTTCATTATTTATACACACAACCGAGAGGCCACTTGAAAGAGCACAGCCTGGGAGCAACTATAAGAACAATCATAGCAGCAGACAGGAGAGCAGCTGGGAGAACAGCAGGCTGGTATGGTGGGGTTATTCTTGAACAAAGAATTCAAGCAGGTTAGCAGTCTCTGGGAAGGCCCTGCAAATGATATCAAGTCGTGTAAATAGTAGCTGGACTCGTAAAATGAAGGGCAAATTTTGTATTCAGCAGCTCCTGAGTTTGTAGCATATTTATTGATCTTCTCAGTAAAAGCTATCAATACTGTGCTGTAGCCATAAGGTGATAGATAGCCTTGTGAATTGGCTTACAAACATACTTGAAAATAAAAGTTCTAATTGGTTAACAGACCAAAAAGTAAAATGCTGTACTCTTATTTGTGAACAAAAATAAGTTTTATCTGATGTGTTCATTATTCATACTTGATTAGGAAGTTAGCATTTCAGTGTGTGTGTGTGTGTGTGTGTGTGTGTGTGTGTGTGTGTGTGTGTGTGTGTGTGTGTGTTTTGTTTCCTAGCCAGATGCTTTGGTCTTTGAAGACAGGAGCTACATTTTTATTAATAGATAGCTTTAAACTTATTATTGCACCTTCTTACTGTTGTTCTAGTACAAAACATTGAATAAATGATGATTCATTTACTTAAGCTGATGTCTAAAAGTGAGACTTATACAGTATAGACAAATGATTGACAGTGTGTAGTCAGACCAGGGTAGAAGTTTTACCCCTTTCGTTTACTGTGTGATATTGGATAAGTCGCTAAAACACTTTAATTGTTATGCTTTCGTTAGTCCCTACCTTGCAGGAGGTTAAAGAGTAGCACTTAGTATTGTGCCTGGAACATGGCAGAGATGTGGCAATGGTAGGTATTACCATCAGTCTTGTAATTTTCACAATGCACTATATAAGATTTGGCAAAGAGATCAACACATCACCATTAAACAACCAATACCCTATTTTTTTTTTGTTTTTATGTATTTTGGATATACAAGGATAAAATCTCATTTGTATAATGCTGAGTTACATTTTTAAGACTCTTCATACTTTGTGTCTAAAATTATCAGAGGGATTGCTAAGTCAAACCTCCCATTCATTATCTATACTGCATTATCTATAATGCATTATAATCCTTCAATGCATTATCTATAATGTTCTTGATATGGGTCAACTCTAAATTTCTATTGGAAGCAGGGATTTCACCATTTCATCTTCAGTCAGGGGCCTCCTTTAAACTTAGGGTATTACCAATAGGAGGGGTAGTCACTGTAGAAATAAATTAAGGAGCGGGTGCTTCTTGAGTTGGTGCCAAATCCTTTTGCCCATCATATCAACATTGCCCCCAAAGAAGAGTGGAATAATGCTTCTCTGTGTTCCCCAGCCCCTTACATGTATGTCTAACCTGATAGGCCCCGAGACAGTGGGCAGAAAGCTGCCAGGTGGCAAAGCACTCAACAAATTCTTTTACAAATAAATGAATGAATGAGACAGAGCAGGAGATGAGGAGTACAGGCATTTCAGGAGAAATAGCATTCTCGATCTGAAGCTGAGACTGTGTGGCTGCTCAGTGAATTGAGGTAACACTTTGCAGTTAGATGGAATGGTCTACATCAAAGAACACTAAAAATAATATTTAAGGTAAATAAATGTAAATCATTGGAAGTAGATGATGCATGAAACGTACTTAAAATAGAAGCTGTAGCCTTAATCTAGTCTTTGCTTGATTTTGGTTACTGACCTTGTTGAGGAATTCAGGCCATCTTGGGCCTGTTCTCTTTCACTTATGCCTCTGGGTTTATAGACAGAAGCTCATGATTGTCAGAGTTTCCCATCTGGTGCTTTACACTACTCTCCCTCCACTGTGTTTGAGCATCAGCTGGAGAGAACACAGCATGAAAGTCTGTAGAATCACCTACTCAGGAAATCTCTTCTGTGCATGGGGAGCTGCTTAGTCTTACTGCAACTTGATAAGCCTTGTTTTGTTGAGTATTGGAGATCTGCCCTTTAGGAAACAGAAACAGAGGAGTGGATTGGGGGATGGGAACAGAAGAGGGATGGGGGGAGGGACTGGGAGGAGAAAGGGGAAACTGCAGCCAGGATGTGAAATAAATAAATTTAATAAAATAAATGAATTTAAAAATATAATAAAAAAGTATCACCTCCTATGAGAATTAGCTACATTTGCCATAGAATATAAGCAGAGAAATGAAAATCCAGTCCATGGCTAAGAAAGGAGCTTAAAACTCTAAGTTCTCACCATACTTTCAATCACGGCTTACTAGAGATGTCTTCTGATAGATCTGGAAGACTCATTCTGGTTTATAATACAAATCTGGTTAATGAAATAACTAGAATGCTGTGCTACTGAGCTGTATATTAGGCTTCGAACTTTACTATGTGTCACTATCTAGTTATATTGGTACTGATATTTATTAATTTATAGATTTGATTTGTCTAGGAATAAAATAGATTGTGATAGACTAGAATTAGACAGTAGTCTTTAGAAAATAATAGTTTAAATTATGATGGCAAGTCTCAAATGTCATCATATTTACTCATATTTATCATTGAAAGAAATTGTGTTATTTTCAGCAAATTCTCATATACAGTGTGGCTGGAACAAAGTACTATGTCCTGTGGATCAAACAACAAACATTTGTCTGTCACAGCTGTTGAAACGGCAAGGAGAGAGGAAGGGCATTGACCTTTTCCTCTTATAGAGACATCTATTGACACCACTGTAGGAACTGTTCCTTGTCAATATCGTGGTTGTGGGGATTAGAAAAGCAACATAATGGTTTCAGAGCAACACAAACACTCAGTCTGGGTCATAATCATAGGAAAAAAAAGCACTTTAGAGATAAATGCGCGTGTTCAAAGTTGATGGTCAGGAAAGTTTTAGGTGGCTTGAGAAAAAAAAGCTTCAGTAAGGAAAAGACACAGAGTCAAAACAAAAGAGAAATCTTTGAAATCTTCCCTTTCTTCTCAAATGTGTATATCATTTCTGATGCTCAGAAAAACTTACCTTTTTAGAGGCTACACTGCATTGCTTAGATGAGAGTTAGGATTCAGAGCTCCTGAGTTCCAGAGTGTATTTTCTTTCTTTTAATTTTTTAAGACTTTCATACATGAATACTCTATTTTCATAATTTCTCCCCTTTCTGCCATCCAACTCCTTTTGTGTTTTCCCAACTCCCTTTCATATTCATGATTTCCTATTTTTCTATTATTGTTACACAATGGCATGTTTTATTAAAATTTTATAGTCTATTTATGCATTGAATTCAGTTACCACATTTTGGTTTCTTAAAAAGGCAAATAATACAGTTTAAGCTATGGTTACCAGGATATATTGGTTGTGAATTATTGAATGAAATGCAAACTTCATGGTTAGGTCTACAGTCTACAAATTATTGTGTAAATAACATGGTCCTCATGATGATTGACAAATCACAGAGTTTTTTTTTTTCAAGCCTACAGGTGACTGATTGCCCTGCACCTGTTATTCAGTTAATGCGCAGACAACAATGCCCTAGTGATGGATTCATGTAACAATTTGCAAACTGCAGAATCAGCAGAGGGGATTTGCTAATAAGGGTGAAGGGAAGGAGGGAGGGAGGGAGGGAGGAAGGGAGGGAAGGAGGGAGGGAGGGGGAGGGGGAAGGGAGGGAGGAAAGAAGAGTGACAGTATGGGGAGTGAAATTCTGATGGAACACACTATTGTAAAAGGAACAGTAATGGGACTGCTGCTGCTGCACCTGCTGCTGCACCTGCTGCTGCTCCTGCTGCTGCTCCTGCTGCTGCTCCTGCTGCACCTGCTGCTGCTCCTGCTGCACCTGCTGCTGCTCCTGCTGCTGTTGTTGTTCAGGTTAAGTCTAGGTGGGTGATCTTGATGAAGTTGAACTTGCACAGATAAACTGGAAATTGTGTTATGAAATGGACAAAGGGTATTACATTAGACATCTGAAGTGATACCATCAAAACTTTCACGTTTCAAGTTTACTTTCAAGTTTCACTTTAAACTGCTGCTTAAGATGTTTCCAGACACTGGCTGTGCAAACAAAATAAATGAGCTGCTATCAACATAGAGTGGATGACAGGAAGGTGGCAAAGATATTAGGGCAGAAGGCAACCACCGTCCAAGGTACTTATGGTCATTTTTGCAATAAAATGGAATACTTTTTAAAATTTTTATTTTATTAGAGATTATAATTACATCATTTCCCCTTCCCTTTTCTTCCTCCGAACTTTCCCATATATCACCCTCCCACTCTCTTTCATATTCATGGCCTCTTCTTTTTCATTAATTGTTTCTACATACTTAAGTGTATATATAAATATATATATATTGCTTACTAGATAAATACAGCATGTTCAGTCATATGTATGTTAATACTCTTCATTTTCAATTTTCCAAAGTTTTGATTATAGTGTAGAAAATACATATTTTTTCATTTCTCGAAATATCTATATCCAAAAGTAAGAGTTTTTAATATTTTGACAAAATGCCCTGACATTTTTGTACTTTTCCCCAACAATTATTTAGATCATGCTGCATAGTTTCAGCTTTTAGTCATGTCTATGGCTACTTTGTTGTGCAAAACAAACATTTTCTACTCTAAGCAACTGGCTTGTGTGCACATAGAACAACAGAGCACATTGCTAAATTACTTTTGTGGAAGGCAAGGAATTCATGGTTCATTTTACTTTTAATCTTGTCCTACACAGCAATGAGAAAGGGAGAAGTAGATTAGATCTCATTTTTATTGGACACTTGGAAGCATTTTGGAAAAACAATACATCTGGGGCTATGAAGTAATTATCACATGTCCACTACAGTTCTCGAAAACATGGTGTTGGGTGGGGGAAGCATTGGCTTCAGCAGCTTTCTAAGATACTCATAAATCTAAATAACACAGATGAAGCAGTCAGAGTACAATGAAGCACTAAATTATATCAACTCCTGACTACAGATTAGTATAACATAAGTTTCCTGAGGAATTTGGATTAGGGCAGAGTAGGGATTTAAGATTTCAAGTCTTATTCCTGTGGTTCTGTCTCTCTAAGAACTCACATGAATAAATTTGGCAATTTTAGTATCCACATAGATGATATTTTAGCACCCTGTAATTTGTACTCCTTGCTTTGGTGATATTTTCCTTTTTCAAGATTTAAAATAAATTTTAAGTATGTGTATGTATGTGTCTATGTGTGGGTGTGTGCATGAGAGTGCAGTGGCTACAGAGCCTGGAAGAGCTCTGAAAAATTCTGGTGAACATATGCCTGCCTGGTGTGAATACACAAGCCTACAGAAAAAAAATGATGAGGAGACTAAAGCCCATTTAGAGAAATCTCTACTGCCACATCTTGCTTCCTGTCTGTAGCTGTCTGATACATTAACTTTTAATATGTCTTCTACAGGAAAGACCCTGTATGAATGACCAGAGACTATATGTAAAAGGATGAAGGGTCTGGCAAAATAATTCAGCCAACAATGTGCTTACCTTGAAAGCATAAGGACCGGAGTCCCATACCCAGAGATCACGCAAACACAATGTGGGCATGGTGGCATGCATCTAAAATTCCAGCCCTGGGGAAACAGAGAGAGATGGACTCTGGGAGCTTAGGCTAATCAGTGAACCAAGAAAGTCTGTCTCAATAAACAAGGTGTCCATCAACTGAAGAAAGATACCTGAGGTATTTCTCTGACCTCCACACATATTTGAGTGTGCATGTGTACATGCACATAGACATCTGTATGCACATGAGAGCACACACACACACACACACACACACACACACACACACACTCAGAGAGAAGATGAGAAAATCCCTTCTGCTTTACACTGGAATGTATCTCCTATGATCCAAATTATAGAGAAACCTGGGCTTCATAGTCATTAAATTAACTGGAAGGATTTTTCACTGCATTTTATCATTTTAAAATGTGCCTGTATATTTTAATATTCTGGTTTTAGAGTCATTATTTATTTAGGGCTAAAAGACACTTTGATCCCTCTGTAGTTTATGGCTTACTATAGATTATACAGTTGAATATTTGCTGAAAATGAGGCAAATGATGACCTGTGGATGGGAAAAATCAGAAACCATTTTTTATTACGTTTTCTAGATCCTGGCTACTTTTTATAGCTAAAGAAAAGCAGAAGTTTGTGTCCTTTCTGAATTTTATCATTATTTTAAAATATCAAATAAAGATCGTATAGAATCCAGCTGTCTATAAAGACAAAGAGGAAAGATTGAAATTATGATGAGGTAATTTTTATAACCTCCCATATTCTAATTCAATCAATGTTCTTTGAGCAATGAGGACTTTAAATGTGCTGGAGAGTCAAGAATAAAACATATGGGCATTCTTTGAGTTAATAACCATCTGGGGAAGAGTGAGAGAGGGTGGGGGGCAGAGGGAAGGAAGGAATGAGGAAAAAGGAGAGAGACAGAGAAAGAGTGAGAACAACACAAGAAAGAGAGAAGAAGGAGAAGGTTGGTGGAGAAAGTGAGGGGATGACAAAAAGAAGTATGGCTAAGCAAGAAACAGGCAAAAAGGGGGGTGTAGCATGAATCTTAAAGGTACTTACTAATAAAATAAAATCTGAGGCCAGTTATTGGGGTGAATGCTGGAAGATCAGAGAAGCAGAACAAGCCACAGCTATCTCACCTTGCCAGTTCTTAAGCTGATCCTGTTTCCTCAGACTGGAAGCCTCTGAGTCCTCATTCAGAATGGATCTCAGCTGAACTGCTGCTCAAAAGCCTAAAAGCTTAACCAGCCAAATGCTTCTAGTTCCTGGTCTTCATACCTTATATACCTTTCTGCTTTCTACCATCACTCCCTGGGATTAAAGGCTCACTTCTTGGGATTTAAGGCATGTGTCACCATGCCTGGCTGTTTCCAATGTGGTCTTGATCTCACAGAAATCCAGAGGGATTTCTGCCTCTGGAATGCTAGGATTAAAGGTGTGTGCTACCACTGCCTATCCTCTATGTTTAATATTGTGGCTATTCTGCTCTGTGACACCAGATAATTTTATTAGGGTGCACAATATTTCGGGGAACACAATACCACCACAGGGGGAGAGGTACCTCAACCAAGCAATAAAGACATATGGAAATGAAGAAGCAAAGACCACATCTTAGTAAACAAGGTAATATTTCAGCCAGAACAGAGAAATGTGAGTCATATGTACTACAAATCATTTTGTAAAAGTTAGGGAGGGGACACACTAGAGGATGTATTTTCTAACTAAGGTGAAGGCCCTTGTAGAGAAATCGAGAAAAGGATTGTACCTAGAGTTTTCCTGCCTGGCCCACAGTCAGGACAAATTTCTGACACCCGCCAGTCCCATAGCCGCTCAGACCCAACCAAGTAAACACAGAGACTTATATTGCTTACAAACTGTATGGCCATACCAGGCTTCTTGCTCACTGTTCTTATATCTTAAATTAATCCATTTCTATAAATCTATACCTTGTCATGTGGCTCGTGGCTTACCGGCATCTTCACATGCTGTTTGTCATCGCAGCGGCTGGCAGTGTCTCTGACTCAGCCTTCCACTTCCCAGAATTCTTCTCCTCCTTGTCCCGCCTATACTTCCTCCTGCCTGACTACCGGCCAATCAGTGTTTTATTTACTAACCAATCGGAGCAACACATTTGCCATACAGAACATCCCACAGCAAAGGATCATTGACAAGATCTCAGTGAGGGAAGGAAGGGGACTTAAGATCTTAGGAAATGAAAGTTTCCTTGTCTAAGGAAAGATATAAAGCTTAACACCATCAAGACAAATGCGAACTTCTTTGGCTTTACTCTGCCACTCACTGTTTGCTATTGGTATGTGGGAAAAGTTAATTTTGTTTCCTGACACTTTGCTGAAACTGTGAATTATTTCTAGAAGTTTCCCCTTTTAACCCTGTTTTATTTTACTTCCTTTGAATGCCCCTGTCCATGATAGACCCTTAGTATATTCCTGATGTCTGTGGGTATTCCAAATAGAATGCATGTCTGAAGGCTGAAAACTAACATTCAGGAATGAAAGAAAATATATGATGTTTATCTTTCTTTATTTGGGTTACCTCACTCAGGATGGATGTTTTCTGATCTATCTGCTTGCCTGAAAATTTCATAATTTCATTTTTCATGGCTGAGTAATATTCTGTTGCTTCAATAAATGTACCACATTTTTATTACCTATTCATCCGTTGATAGACATCTATACTTTTTTTTCCAATTTTATGGCTATTATGAGTAATAATAGCCATGGATATGGATATGCAAGCATCTCTACAGTAAGATGTAGAGTCCTTTGGATATATGCCCAAGAGTAATATAGTTGGATCTTGTAGGTAGATTTTCAGCTTTTTGAGGGATCTTCACACTAATTTCCATAGTGGTTTTTCTCACTCACAGTCCCATCAGCACTGAATGTTCCCCTTTCCTGACATCCAGGTCAGGTAACTATCATCATTTATTTTTTTGAAATGGGTCATTCTGACTTGGTGAAGATGAAATCTCAAAGTAGTTCATGCATTTCCCTGATGTCTAAAGATCTTAAATATTTTAAAAAAATCTTTCTCAGACATTTTATTTTGCCTTTTGAGAAATATCTGTTTCGAGCCATACTCTATTAGTTACCTGGGTTGTTTATTTTCTTTCATTCGTTTGTTTATTTGGGGGAGATTGTTTTGTTTTTTTCAAGACAAGATTTCGCTGTGTAGACCTGGCTGTTCTGCAACTCACTCTGTAAGCCAGACTGGCTTTGAACTCACAGAGATCTACCTGCCTCTTCCTCCTGCTGGGAGTAAAGGCAGGCACCACCACCACCAGTCAGATTGGTTGTTTTCTTGATGCTTAGGTTTTGGCTTATATATGTGTGTGTGTGTATTTATGTGTGTTTTAAATTTAAGTTGTGTAATCTAGATACTATCAAATTTACAGCTGGCACATTCTGCCATTCTGTGGTCTGCCTCTTTACTTGAAAGGTAGTATCTTTTGCTGTACAGAAACTTTTTAGTTTCATGAGGTCTCATTTACTGTTAGTTTTAAAGCCTGCACTACCAGGCTCCTCTTCATAAAGTCTTTTCCTGTAAAAATTCTTGAGCTGTATCATTAAGTAATTTATTCGTGCTATTTCTCAATTGCTTCTTCAACTCACCCATCATTCCATCATTCAATAATGTCTTGTTTAATCTCCATGAGTTTGTAGGATTACTGAAGATTAATTTGCTATTGACTGTAAACTTTATAGAATTGTGGTAAGATGTGGTACATAGATTTATTTTAATTTTAATGAATTTGTTAAGTGGTGATGCTAAATGTCTTAAAGGCATTGCTTGACAAAACTCACAGAGCTTGGATGAGATGGACTGACCCTTCATTGCCCTTGTGGAATTTGCTGCACAGCTGTTGCCTATGATTTTGACATGTTCAATGTTTGAATTCCTTGCCATTAAGTCCCCCCCCCAACTGAATGCTAGAACTGGGGCAATGCAACAATTCTTATGAAAGCTAATATTAAAAATAAAACTTGCGGTGATTCCCTGGGAGAATTAGCTATGCAAGAAATTGTGTTTTCTGTAGAATGTATTACTTAAGTAGTAGTGATAAGCATGAGGCATAAGATCTGGAACAAATCATTTAAGAAGAAAAACTTAGGGAAATTTTAGAAGCTGACAAACTATAACTGAACCATTAGGTTTTTATGTTTTGCCTCAGAAACACAGAACTATTATGGACAAGGAAAAGAATTTTTTATTATAAAATTAATGACAAGCCTTGGTACCCTCCTGAAGGTAAAGTAAGCAGTTTTAGGAATCTTGATGTTCTTTTACTCTTTGTTGGGTTGTAAAAAGATACAAACCATATTGAAACAAGAGTTTATGACAGAGACACAAAAGAGAAACATTTTGGCTCAGTGAACTGACTGGTTTCCTGAGCATACTTGTCAGACCAGGACTTCTCTGATTGTAGAGAGAATAAAGAGCAGAACATAGTATTACAGAAGTCAAGGGAAAGGATGGTGGTCTTACATCAGATATAAAAGAAATAATTTTTAAAAAGGACTGGGGAATTAGATTTCCATAGAAAGATTAAGTATTCAACATAGTAGATCAATAGAATGATACAGGAGAAGCTTGATATAACAGGGAGTAGGAAATAACTTCTGATCTATTAACTTAGTCAAACTTAAATAGAGACATCCTGTCTAGTTTTTCTGTAACCACAAGGCTTTACAACACCAATTTTAAGGAAAAACATTTTGAGTTAAAGGAATTGGTTTTATCATAATATTAGATTTTAGTTCTCATGAAGTTTGCTGCTTGCTTGTTTTGTTTCTTTTACTTTGATACATGCTTATGTAATCATGGAAGACTTTAGAAAATGTATGTACCACGGAAAGACTTTGTAATCAATGATTAAAGTCTATGAGGAAATGATTTTGTGTCTAAATAAAGTCTGTGAGAGATACAGGTTGTCAGATTAGGTTAAGCCACACTGAGATGTGCTTCCTCTCTGTCTATCTCTAGTAAAACAAAACAAAGAAGTGTCTCCTGTCTGATTTCTCTGTCGCCGCTCTTGTGTCCACCCATCTTCAGACCCTGCCCTCATCTGGAGATGGACTCTGGCAGTTAGGATTTTTTGTGCCCGAGGGGGTGGTCTATTTTACAGAAGCTTCCATGGGCTGTTGAGTAGAATGTATATTCTTTGGAGGTTGGGTGAAACATTCTGTAGATATAAGTAATGGTCATTTGCTTTATGATGTTACTTAATTTTGATGTTTAACTGTTCATCTTGTTTTTGTCCAGATGACCCACTATGGCTGAACTGAAGTAAATCTGTGATTTTAAGTCCAATAGCACACTTTTTCATGAAATTAGATGCACCAAAGTTTGCTGCATATGTTTAGCCATTCTGACAGGTATAAGATGGAATCTCAGGGTCATTTTGATTTGCATTTCCCTGATGGCTAAGGATGATGAATATTTCTTTTAACGCTTCTCAGTCATTTAAGATTCCTCTTTTTAGAACACTGTTTAAATCTGTACCTCATTTTTAAATTAGATTACTTAGTTCATTGATGTCCAGTTTCTTGAGTTCTTTATATATTTTTGGATATTAGCCCTTTGTCAGATATAGAGTTGAAGAAAATCTTTTTCCATGCTATGGGCTGCTATTTTATCCTATTGATGATGTCCTTTGCCTTACAGAAGCTTCTCCATTTCATGGAGTCCCATTTATTGATTGTTGTTTATTGTGTCTGTGCTATCAGCATTCTATTCAGGAAGCAGTCCAGAAACTGATGGGAGCAGATGCAGAGACCCACAGCTAAACACTAGGTGGGAACAGGGGAACCCCAAAGAAGAGGCAGGGGAAGGATTGTAGGAGCCAGAGGGGTCAAGGACACCAAGAGAATACAGTTCACAGAATCAACTAAGCAAGGCTCATAGGGGCTCACAGAGAATGAAGCAACAAACATGGACCCTATGTGGATCTGAGCTAGGGTATCTGCACATACCTTACACTATGTTGTTTGTTGTTCTTGTGGGACTCCTAACAATGTGAGTAGAAGATGTCTCTGGCTCTTTTACCTGCTCTCAGGACCCTTTTCCTTCTACTGGGTTGCCTCATTCAGCTTTGAGGGTTTGTGGACAGTCTTATTGTATCTTGTTAGGCCATATTCTGTGGCTATCCCTGGGAGGCCTGCTCTTTTTTGGTGGGGGGTGGGAGGAGTTCATCTGGGGAAGAAGAGAGGTGAGGCAGGACTGGGAAGAGTGGAAGGAAGGGAAACTGGAAATTGAGTTGAAGATGTAATGTGTGAGAGAAGAATAAAAGCTAAAAATAAAAACATACTTGGATTTCTTTTCTAACTTGCATCATTGAGGAATGAAAACAGCATTTCTGGGCAACAGATTAAAGGTTGATTTCCTGACCATCTAACTGTGCATTTACCCCAATTCTTTTTCACTTTATGGCATTAACAGTTTCTCAGCATCATCTTGACCCTAACAAATAAGTAAATGCTACATTTTCCTTGGTCCATTATTAGATGTAAATTTGAAGACTCTTTTATTACCAATAGCCTAGAGCAAAATAACAAGAGTTTAGTTATTCAAATATATTTGACATAAGAACATTTATATCTTATATGACATGTCATTTCCTCATTAAAAATTATTTTCAATAGCTTTCATGCTTTTTCCTAATTTCTTATTGTGTGAAATGATCCTAAACACATTATTGAAGACTTCAGAGAAGTATTGTGTGAAGAGGGCAGATTAGTATCGATTTTCACAGTTACTCTTAGTTTAGTCATGACTATCGTGGTTTAGTCAACTGAATTTGAATAACCTTCATGTATAGTAACAGAGATGCTTCACCGACCTTAGAATTGACATATATTTCCTATATTTGTTCCTTGATATATTCAGTTTATAATGGGTATGAAAACAACCACAGAAGGAAACAACGGTAATCAACATACAGAATTCATAGTTTATTTCAACTTTTAAATGGCAAGTTAGTTATTAAAATGTTTCTAAGAGTCTCACCTAACCATAATTACTGACAATTTAATTTTGTTTACAGGCTTCCCTTGCTGCAGGTATCTTCTCACTTTGATTACTTCAGGGCATTATTCACTTACAATACATTACACTTGGGCTCTATGTATTTCTCTTGATACATACACAGCTTCTTGATGCTATAGCAGGTGATTTTTCCCCCTTGCAAATGACTGGCTTTCTATTACCATACAGATTACTTTTCTTAATTAAAGTGGGTAAGTTTATAAATTGGAACTGAAAGCATTTGGATCCTCCTTGCAAATCTGTGTTGTCATCCATTACTGGGAGTGTTCTCTCTCACATTCATACTACCATTAACCAAAAGGGCAAAAAGCCTTCTGCATTAAACAGGCCATATTTAGACAAATCAATCTTATGAAATATAAAAGGTCAGTCAACATTCCCTCAATGTTTGTTGAACAAGGAAAATGATGAGTAATATATCATCAGTCAAAACACAAAAATGAAGGCTACTCATTATAATAATTATACTTCTAAATGAGACTATAGTTTTAAACAATACTAGATAATTTTAGAATGCTCAAAGTATCTAATTTTTAAGGGTGAAATTATTAATTTTATGTGTGTTAAAAATTAAGAGCTCAGCACCTGTTGAAGTGAATCCTGTGATCTTTTGATACATGTATATATTATAAAATACTTGGATCAGAGTAAGCATTTTTCTCCTCCTTTTCTCTTTATTACCCTGTCTTGTTCCCTTCCTCACATTGAACTCCTCCTTGTCTCTCATCATCTTCTTTCTACACTTCTGTCCAACCCATGTATGCCTATAAATATGTATAACTATACAATATGTATAAATTTAAGTCTAGTTTCTACATCTGAGATAGTATAGGTGGTATTTTTTTCTGTTTGCCTTCTTTTACATACCACAGTGATTGCCAGTTCTATCCATTTTTCCCTGCAGATGTCACAATGTCATTGCAGCTGAAATTAACTTTTTCCATGCATGTATGCATCACATTGTCTTCATCTAGTCATCTGTTGGTGAATGTCTAGGCAGCTTCCATATCTTAGCTATTATGACAGCAGCAATGAAAATGGATGTTCAAGTACATCTGTGGCAAGCTGACTTAGAAGCCTTTGAGTGTATGCCCAGGGATGGCATTGTTCAAATTATTACCTACAGTGTAAAAGGCCTCTTCTCTCCCCACCTCCTAACCAATATTGATTGTCATGGTTTTTTTTTTTTTGGTTTTTTGTTTTGTTTTGTTTTTTGCTGATAGCTATTCTGACCAAAGTAATGTGGAACCTAAAGCAGTTCTAATTTGAATTTCCCTAATGGTTAAGGATGCTGCACACTTTTTCAAATGTTTATTGGCCATCTGCATTTCTTCTTTTGAGAACTGCCTATTCGATTCTATTTGCTGAATGGATGATGTAGTTTTAGTGGTGTTTAATTTTTGCAGTTCTTTATATATTCAAGGTATTATTATTTGTTAGGCAGATGGCTAGCAAAGGTTTGCTCCTATTCTGTAGGCCATCCTCTTTGTTTGCATAAAAGTTCTATTAATATCATGTAATCCCATTTGTTAATTCTTAATTTTATTTCCTGAACCACAGGAGTCCTGTTGAGAAATTTCTTGCCTGTTTCAATATCCTGAATTTTTTTCCCCAAAAGTTTCAAGGTTTCAAGTCTTAACTTGGTTCTTTGATCCACTTTGAAATTATTTTTGTATGGGGTGAGAAATATTAGTCTTGTTTCATTCTTCCACATATGGATAGTCAGTTTTCCAAGCACCATTTAGAGCCCATCTTTTGTTCTAACGTATGTTTTGGGCACTGTTGTCATAGGTGGCTGTAGCTGGGTGGGTTTATTTGTGAGTCCTCTATTCTATTCCATTGGTCCTCATGTCCATTTCTGTACCAGTGTTATGCTTGCTTTTGTTGTTGTTGTTTGTTTGTTTGTTTGTTTTCTTTTGCTATAGTTCTGCAATGCAACATTATGATGCCTCCAGCATTACTGATACATGACTTCAGAGAACTTGCTTCCAGGTTTAGTACTTAGTATAATCTTTGCTATAGGCTTGACATATACAGCCCTTGTTATATAAAGATATGTTCTTTGTATTTCCAGTTAAGGTTTTATCATCAAGGGAAGCTTGACTTTGTCAAGGGTCTTTTGTGCATCTATACAGATATGATTTTCTGTTTCTAAGTATTTATGTGCTGTCTTACATTTATAGACAATGCATGTGTTGGGCAATCCTTCCCTCTTGGAAGGAAATCAATCTGCTTTTTGTGTATAATATTCTTAATACAGTGGTTCTCAACCTTCCTAATGCCATGAGCCCTTAATACAGCTATCCATGGTGTGGTGAACCCCAACCATAAAATTATTTTCATCACTACTACATAACTGTAACTTTGCTACTATTTTGAGTCATAATCTAAACATCTGATATGCATATTGGTCTTGTGACCTCTTGTGAAAGGGTCATTCCATCATTCCATCACCAACGGGGTCATGATTCAGAGGTTGAGAACATAATATGTTCCAGAATTTAATTTGTAAACATTTGGTTGAGAATTTTTATATGTATATTTCTTAGGGGAAGTGGTCTAGAATTTTCTTTCTTCTCTGTTGCGTCTCTCTCTCTCTCTCTCTCTCTCTCTCTCTCTCTCTCTCTCTCTCTCTCTCTCTCTACCATGGTACATGCCCGTGTGTATGCTTTATTCCATCCCTCATGACAGGGTCTCCCATGGAGCCTAAATCCCACTGTTTCAGCTAGGCTGGCTAGCCAGTGAACTCTCAGAATGCAACTGTCTCTGTCCTTCTCCAATACTGGGTTACATGCGTCTACTGCCATGTCTGGCATGTTTGTCCATGGGTCCCAGGGATTCAAACTCATATTCTCATGCTTTAATGGAAAGCACTGTACTGAGTTAGCCCTCCAGTTCTCAGAAATTTATTTTAACTGAATGAATTCACAAGACTGCCAGTTTCTCCTTATGAAATAAGTCTATTACTGAAACGGTCCTTTCCTTTTTTTTCTAGAGCTATAATCAGACATTAAATAGGCTATATATTCATAGGCATGGTTAGTTATCTTAGTAATAAATAGAATTTGGGGATAACTGTAAGATTTAAAGCTGCGCTGGACTACTAAAGATTTATGTAGGAGTATATTTTGCCTATGCCTAAAGGAATGTTGAATTTGGCAATGCTAACAATTCCTCACTTTTTTTTCATAAAATTAAACATAAGTTTTATGCTAAATTTTCATATAAATGTGGACATAATTTCATTAAAATGTAATCAATCTAAATCATATCATTCCCTCATCTTTACATGCCAATGACACAAGTCTATCCTAAAGTTGAATAAACAAATGAAATCTTTGTATGCAACTATGCCACAAAATAACATTTGATTATACAGTAATACATTATTACAACAATATTGTGTGGTCCTGTATTTTGGTTCATTGATTTGAGCCCCTGCTTACTCTGACATACACATCTTCTGACATAAGATTTATCACCCAATTTTTAATTAAATTGTTGAAGCATGATAGAGAAGTTGTGAGAATGATGATTGCATTATATTCTCTTATTTGGCTAATTTTATGTTAATTTTTTAATATAAAATTTTAATGATAACATTAAAAACTGAAAAGCCATCATTAATATCCATTTATCATAGAAATATGTGTCATATAAGAAGCATTTTTCATAATTATTTCTTGTGATAACCATGTAAGCTTTCAACTTATTTTTATAAAATTTATTTATTTATTATGTATACAGTGTTCTGTCTGCAGGTATGCCTGCAGGCCAGAAGAGGGCGCCAGAGCTCATTACAGATGGTTGTAAGCCACCATGTGGTTGCTGGGAATTGAACTCGGGACCTCTAGAAAAGCCGCTAGTGTTCTTAACCTCTGAGCCATCTCTCCAACCCCTGTTTATATTTTATATAGAAATTTGCAACTATGATAAACAAGTTTGTTGTTTAGTTATAGAAAGATCCACATGTACCATCTGGGCCAAACTGATTCGTTTTGTTTTTGCTTTTTTTAAAAATACATATATTTTAGGCATAAAATTATCTAATACTTTGAATGGTCTATTAATATCAAGTGGTATTTTAGGTATGTAGAGCATATCTGACATAAATTGCAGATGCTTCTATTTCATTTCTGAACTCTTCTGTGGTTACATGTTCTCTTTCTCACCTTTCAAATAAATTTAAATTCAATAACTGTAAGGAAGTGTGGAAACACTAAAGGGAGAAATAAAGAACAAGACACCTTTTTGTCAATAGGGATTATTAACTTTGTAAGTGGATAGATGCAAATATTTTTAAAATCATAGAGAGAGCCTATAATTACAGTATAATTGGATTTTCCTCCTAATTGTTCCACAAAGGTATTCTGACATGGAGTAATACTGTGAGTCCCAAAGCCTTCTCTTCATTTATAAATGAGATAATTTATATGAAATATTTAATTTAATGCTTGAACATTTCTAACAAAACGTTGACCATGTGGTGATTAGTTTACTTTCTGTTGCTGTGATACGTTACCATGACCAAAATGACTTGTGGATTTTGGCATAAGATTCCAGAGGGATGAATCAATCAAGGAAGGGAAACATGGCAGGAAGGATCAGGCATTAGTGCAGGAGCAGGACGCTGGGACCTCAGATCTCAGCTACAAGCATGAATCAGGAAGAACAAACTGGAAGTAGGCTGAAGTCATATACACTCAAAGACTGTCCCCCAGGACAAATTTCCTCCAGGAAGGCTCACCTTTTAAACCTCCCCAAATGGCACCATCAGCTGAGGACCAAATATTCAATGATCTGAGCCTAGGGGAAACATTCTCAATCAAACCACTGCAAATGATAGTTAGTGAAATTTAAATCTTATCAATTTGTAGGTCTGTGAAGCTGAAAAGAGTCATCCAGATGTCATGAAACACACTTTTAGTTTTGCATTAAACTTCTGCTTTGTATGATAACAAACAGAATCTTCTTGGCATACATCTGGGAATATGAGACAAATGATAGAAAAGATTCATGCTTTAACTCTTCCATAATTAATCAATGGATTCATATTTCTGAAGTTTCCAATTCCAGTATGAAGCTTGTATTGTTTCTACTCATATTTCTCACAAATGCTATCAATTATTCAACAAAAACAGAGTAAATTTATTCTCTGTGCTACTTGCAAGAGATATAGTATTGAATATTCCGAAATTCTTGTCCTTACAGATTTGTCGAGAGAATGAAAAAAAGAAACCAAGATTTTCATTGAAAGGGTAAAGATGATGGCCAAAGCAGACTTTGAACAAAGCTCTAGTGCACATTATTTTACTCAGGAACTGATTGCAGGAAAGAACTGAGGAACAGTTGAAATGAAACATATCACTCCTCACTTTTTAGGCATTTTAAGAAATGTGTCTGAGAACTAGAATGTACTATTGACCATTGACTCCTTCGTATAAATAGACTCAAGTTCAGGAACCACATGATCATCTCATTAGATGCAGAAAAGGCCTTTGACAAAGTCCAACATTCCTTCATGATAAAACTAAGGAGGAATCTAGGAATACAGGAGCCATATTTCAACATAACAAAGGTCAACAGGAAGCCCAAAAACCAATATATGGCTAAGTAAAAAAAAACAAAAACAAAACAAAGAAACTCAAAGCATTTACACTAATCAGGAAAAAAGACTGACCTTCCCTGTTGAGGATAGTGCTTGAAGTGTTTGTTAGCTGAGCAATAAGACAAATGGAGGAGATAAAGGGAGTATAAGTGGGAAAGAAAGAAAGCAAAGTATCTTTATTTTCAAGTGAAATGATTCTATACATAAAAGACCCTACACAGTCCACCAGGACATTCCTACAGGTGATAAAAACATTCAATAGAGTGACAGGGAGTAAAAATAACACATGAAAAATCATTAGCCTTCCTATATATAAATGACAAACATATTGAGAAAGAAATTAGAGTAACAATACCATTCACAAGAGTCTAAAAATCTTGGAGTAAATCTAACCAAAGAAGTAAAATATCTGTACAATGATGACTTTCTGACACTGAAAAAAGAAATTGAAGACACCAAAATATAGAAAGATCTCCCATGCTCATGGACTGGTAAGATTAATATTTTTTAAATGACCATCCTATATAAAGATTTAAGATAATCCCCATCACATTTTCAACTCAAGTGCTCACAGAAATTGGAAAAATCTTAAATTACAGATAGCACACAAGAGACCTTGGATAGTCAAAACAATTCTGGAAAATAGAAAACCTGCTGGAGGGTGCAGCATGCCTGATTTTCAATCATACTGCAGAGCAATTACAATTAAAACAACCTGGCAGCATAAAATCAGACACATTGATCAATGAGATAAAATTGAGGACCCACATACAAGCCCACATTCATACAGCCACCTTGAAGCGGACAACGATGTGCATTGGATAAAATAAAACAATATTGGTCAAACTGGATAGCTACATGTAGAGAAATGAAGTTAGAGTCTTATCGCTCACCCTGTACAAATCTCATCTCCAAATGTATCAAGAGTCTCAACATAAGACCTGAAACTCTCAATCTGATAGAAGAGGAAGTATGGAACACTCTTGAAATGATTGGCACACACAAAGACTTTTGGATGAGGATCTCAACAACACAAAAATTAAAGACCAACTATTAATAAGTGGGATGTCATAAACCTAAAAGCTTCCACAGAGAAAAGAGCCACATGGTTCCTTTGAGTGAAGAAGCAGCCTATAGAACTGGAAAAAAATCTTTACCAGCTATATGTCTACAGAGGGCTACTGTCTAGAATACACAAAGACCTGAGAAAAACCAACCATCAAGAAAATAAACAAGACACTTAAAATCTGGTGCATGAACCCAAATAGAGAGCTTGCCAAAGATGAAATGAAAACACCTAGGAAGTGCATTATCTTGTGGGACTCTGGCTTTGCTCTGTTTTCTGTGATTCCTTTATTGAAAGGAAAACATTTTTCCTTTAGCAAAGGGACTGTCTCTGTAACTTTCAAGAATTTTGATAGCTTAAGATATTCAAGTTTGCCCACAGAAATCCCTGAGTTCAGGAATTAAATACAGGTAGTTTATTTGAGAAGCGATTTGAATTCTGGCTTAGGAAAAGAAAAAAAAAAAAGAGTGTTAAAGAGCTGCAAATTAACGCAAATATTTTTCATCAAGTAAGCTATCATTGAGGAAAGAAAATGTGTGTCATATCTGTTGCATCCTGTGCAAAGCTTTATAACCAACCAGAAACATCTGTCGTGGTGATAACCCAGAGAAACACCTACTGGCTCTCATTCCCTGATGTTCAGAAAAGCTACACTTTGGAGTCCTTGAGGTAGGAAGTAAGAAGCACATGAGACACTCTGAACTGAAGTATTATTTAATCCATCAAAAGACAGGAGAAGTAGTGACCCACATCCAGGATGAACACGGATCTTGAGGGACAGGAAAAAGCTTTGAAGAAGTGTGAGAGATGCTTGTGAGTGCTAGAGTAGTTATGTACTTTCATTGACATTCTTACGATGTGTTGTTCTTTTTGCTACAACTTTTTGTATTATTTCTTATTCTATATATTTTCTTTTCCTTTTTTTAAAAAAATTACTTATTTGTGTGTGCATACATGTGTATGTATGTGTGTGAACACTTGTGCCATGGTATGTGTGTGAAGATCAGAGGACAACTTGCTGGAGTTGTTTCTGTCCTTTTACCATATGAAATCTGGGAACCAAACTTGGACCTCTGGATTGGCAACAAGTAGTTCATTCCTTAAATAATAATATTATTATTATTAATATTAAATAACATTAAATAATATTAATTTAATGTTAACAATATTAATAATATTTATTAATATTAATATAATTAATAATATTAAAGGAATACTTTAAAAAACATTAAAGACTCAGAGAGAGTAGTCTGTGCCTGGATAATTATAACCATATATGAATGCTTGTTCTTTTATATTTCTTAAGAAGATAGGGAGAAAAATAGGTTCAATGATGCACTCCTCCTGAGATATTCAAACCTGTCATTCTCTCATAAGTGATCATAATGAGTTTTCATAATGTTTGCCTAAATATAAGCACAGATAGAAAGATATAGCTCTTATTAATTCATACATTAAGATTTGTAAAAATAAATGAATTGCTGCTATTTTTTTGGTAAACATATTACTTATTTTTGCAAGCAATAAGCTTACTGTTACTTTAAAATAAATAACTTTTCCTGTTCTATTTTATAACATGAAAATATTGATGGCTATGGCCCACCTAAATTAAAGTTCCTTGGATCTCCAATAATTTTCAAGAGTACAAAAAGATCTTTCTACCAAAAATGTCGAGGATTTCTACACTACATCATTAATAGTGCAATAGCAAGATGTGGCAAACAATTCCAAAAGGGAGCTTGTGGTTGCAGATTCTGTGCCTATTTCTTGGAGAAATTGAAACTTACATTGGTACTTAAATGATAAAGTGGATTTTAGCACTGTAGCATGAAAAGGACATCCCATTAAGGATGGTAGTAAGAGCAAATGTAGGTACCAACCAAAAAAGTGCGGGAGGAACGAGACTGGATGAGTTCAGGTGAAATGGAGGTGGGGTGGGGGCTGTGTAGTAGAAAAGCACTATGAGCCAAGTTGAAAAGACAGACACTAAAAGACAGCGTTATAAATGTAATCATATTGGCTACTGGGAGCCAGTAAATGTTTTCAAGCATGGATAATAGAGTAACATGAATGCAATTATGCTTCAAGGGGATCATCTGCTTGGTGGATTTGATTCTACACAGAGATAAAATAGTAGAAATATTATCACTAGAGTCCATATATAAAACGATAAAAATCAGTCCTAGAATTCCAGGGCTTGAAGCTTGAATGAGGAGGATAATGACTGTGGTATTAAGGCAAAGAGAGCACTCAGTAGGGATTAGAAGAAAGGGCAAAACGTTGCTCTGATGATAAATCACTACTTGATGCCAAAGCTCTTGAATTGTAAATACTAAATGATGCATGGTACAATTTAAGTATAAAATGTATTTCTTTGTATTTGTACTTTGATTTGTATAGATCTATTATTAAAATATAAAAATTAATTCGAGTAACTGACTAATGATAATTCTTTCGACAATTTCAGTTAGTTAAAAGTTTATTATACTACGCACATTGACATATGCTATGGAATGGTTCCCCTTATGAAGAAACAAATTTTCTTGTAGATTTAAAATATTTATTTCCTACATCACTAACTCTATGTAAAGCTTTGATACTTCTAAAACTGATTTTGTTTTCATTTGGAAAGGCACTCATGCAAAAAACAACAACAACAAAACAAAAACAAAAGTACTGAGAAATAACTAAATCACTGAACAAAGTAAATCCTCAGGTAAAAATAATTGATGGCAATATGGTGATCTTTATCCCCAGTACTTGGAAGTCAGAAGCAGTTATATTTCTGACTATGAGGTCCGAAGGCTGCTATAGGAAGGGAAACTTCTTTCGAAGTGGTATCGATGACTGCAGACTCATAAGTGAGAATGAGAGACATTGAAGGCTTCTATGACCATCACCTCCACAAAAAAGTAAAAAGAAAAAAAAAAAAGAAGAAACAGTCCAGGCAGAAAGCTATTGAAGAGAATCCTTAACAATTGTAATAAAGACACTGAAGTATAGCTCTTCACAGTAGATGGCTTCTGGCATGGGTGTGGGATGGGGAAGGACTCAATTATCTTTAAGGGGCTGACCACTGAGAGATTGACTATGCTCCAATGAGTATATAAGCAACACAAATTTGAACTTGATGTATTTTGGGGGTGTGTGTGCAAGGGTGGAACTGGGGGAATGGGAAGAGAGTGTGATCTGGTACATTGTATGAAATTCCCAAATAATTAGTAAAAATATTATGGAGGGGAAAATTTTTTTAGCTATTCTTTATATTTTGTTCCACACAAATTTGCCTTTTCTTATTAATACACACACACACACACACACACACACACACACACACACACACACACACACACAATTTTTATATAAATGAAATGATGTTTTTGGAATAATATCAATATATACTTTGAAAGTTAGAACTTCCTGGGAAGTTTTCATTTCAGGAACTAAAAATGTCCTTAGACATATTTCTTAACAATGAGTTAGCCTATGAAACAGATGAAGAACTTTGCAGGAAATCAAATGGCTGTGTCACAATATTCTACCAATAAAACTTAATGACTGATTATAATTCCAATTAAACACTTGATTTTGTTAATATAGAAGCAGCATATACCCAACTCAGCATTTCTGATGTTTAAAAGCCCAACTATCCATCACTACTTTCCTTGAAAATGACAAGGTTAAAATGAACATTTATTCAGTGAAATAAAATTATTGGCATGTACGTTATTAGCTCACTTAGTGAGCACAGGAAATAAATTGAGAAGAAAGTTATTGAATCAAGGATTCAGTGCACAGTTTACACATTAATCTCAAGAGTTCTATTTGAACATTTACATATTATTCCAAAGAAAGAATATTTGAAAGGAAGTTGAACTGATGGCCATTTATATACTTACAAATCATGGCATTTCTTAAACCCAGAGATGCACAAAACAGAATACACTGTTCAGTATTCTACAGCAAGCTCACATCTATCGAAGCCAAGACAATTTGTTTGACATAATAGGAATGGCAGCATTATCTCTGTGGCTCACCTGGCTTCAGAGTTTCCTTTCCAATGTTTCCTTGGCTCTCTGGAATCCTTCTTCAATTATTTCTGGAATCTCCGAGATGGCCTCTATACATTTCTGTGACCTGCTTGGACTTTTTTCTCTTCAAAAAATTGCCAAAGATTGCTTGAATTAAATAGCTTCAATCATTTGTCCATGTCCCTGCCTCCCCTTTATATCATTTCATTAAGATAAAATGAACTTTTCTTATTGGGCATAGGAAATTTCTGGTTGCATTCTGCCAGAAAGTAACCATATTATGAACGTTGACTCTGGAGTATGTAATAGAGTAGAATTTAAGAAAACAATTTGCTCCCCATTTCTCTGCTTAGTACTCTTACTTCCCCAAAGCTACTAAATAATGCAGAGTTCTTTGACATTATTTTTCGTGGGCTTCACGTGTACGCCACTGTCCTCTTTGGATATGTGGGCATGCTAAAAAGTAAGTGAAATATTGTTTGTTTGAGATAACAAAATGTCTGACATAACCAATTCATATGATGAGAGTTCCTGAAAACATCCCAAACACAAACACAGAATAAAATCTAATTGCACAGGTGCATCCTCTTTCTATTATAATTTCACTTGGTAAATTCTTTACTAAAATGTTCAATAATATATTTCAACATAAATATATAATAACCTCCATAGAAATCCTAGAGCACAAATCAAGCAACACTTAGCTCATATACAAAGGTTCTTGGGGAATGTCTTATACTATGTGAAAGAGAATATTTTAGTTTAATATCTAGTATCATTAGGTTGTGTTTAATAACGTTATTAAAAATAACTTAATTGCTCCTGATTTTAGGTATAGCACTTTGAAATTTTATTTATTAATAAGATATAGTTTAGAAATAACTGAATGGAATTTACCATAATATACAAAATGACTTTTATTTTTGAATACTTCCAAGAAACACTTATAGAAAAAATTTTTTGAAACAAATTTTGTTTAAAAAATACTAGCATTATTTGGATAACCAAACATATCATTATGTCTAAGAAAATGAAAAAAGGGTGGTTGGATTAAATACTAATGATTACTACTTCCAACCATTGTTTTTCAAATACGAAGAGACTAGGAGTTTTTTCTCCATATAATTCCTTTGTATGGTATATATTGACACCTATGTAGTATTTCTTGCTGGAAGCCTTGCTCTGGATGGGTTCGTGGACCTAGGATGGATGTTTGGAGTTGACGCCATGAAGAAATTGTGGCCATCTTTTGTTGTTCAAACAAGTGGCCCAAGATAGCCTGGGCTGTCTTTATTTACACAGTTTCAGTGGTTTGCATGAACAGTTTTACAGTAAGTTTTCACTTCCTAAGTTTTAAAAAATGGTTATAATAATTGCTAGTTTGTTCCTTGTCTCTTTCCCCTTCCATCTCCCAACTCTCCCACAGGTAGCCATTACCTTTTGGATTTATATCTCTGCCATCAGAAGCATAATCAGTTTTGCAAACTACAAAGGAACTTTTCTAACTAGGCACACCTACAGGTAGAACAGTGTGCCCAGTTGGCAGCACATGCTGTTATAGCATCATGCAGGCTGAGACACAGCTTTGTCTCTTGTGGTTAATATTTGCATCTGATAGGGTCTGGGTTCTCATGATCCACTCACTAGCCAAAGCTGGATCAATCTATTTTACATTTTGTACTACTCTATCTCGTCTGTGTATATACATGAGTAGTTTCAGTCTTGTATTTTTCCTATAGGCAACATAACCTGGAGATTTACTCCTAATAGCTGCCATTGTTTGTCCCTTGTCCTTATGTCTATCTCTCTGAACTTCTTAGGGTATTGGCACAGCTCTTAGAAATGAGTGAACTGTGGGTTTCTGTGATTCTACTTCATTCCCTATTCCGTTAACTCTTGATACCATCTATTTAATAACATTTCTTTAAAATGCTTATGCTTAAAATTATTCTTTCCAGAATAGTTATGCAGATATGTAATACTAAGCTTCATGACCTACTGTGACTCATTCAGGCCAGCAGTATGGCTAGCATAGTGAAAGCAGGGAGAGCACTCAGCACACACACTCCCAGGGTCATGCCCAGAACCATGCAATGAACTGTCCACAGGTCCTTACAAAGTGGGTCAGGGTCTCCAGATTCTTGCCACAAGAGAGCAATTCATGCTATTCTCAGGCATTGTTCCCCAAAGACGTCACATGGCTCCTGCCAATTACTGGAGACAAAAAGTGGTTTTGCTCCCATATGACATCACACAGGTCTCTTCTGGATCCCTGGCAGTGTATTGTTGATGCAGCAGCTAAAGGACAGTTTGAAATACACTGATGTGCTTGTTCATCTAATATACATGCTTAATATGTGGGCCTCTTCTTACAGAAGACATTTCTTTCTTATCTCTTCATGTCTGCATTGCATGTAATGTCTATTGAATACTCACTAATATAATGGGAAGACATGTCTAGCATTTTATGGTTTTGGTGCTTGCTGTATAACAGACGGACTTTTCCTGAGGAGATGCAACACAAATCTCTATGCAACTCTAGATAGGGAGCCTACAACAGATGGAAGTACAGATACCAACTTGGTGAACCAGTGATTTTATTGGAGTTAATTTCTGAAATATGAGTGTGGGTTACTTACAGTGGAAAAAAATAATTCAAAGTCAGATGCATCACCAAAGCCCACCTTAGCAAAGGGGACTACTCACAAAAGCTGGAAATCTAAAGCATACCACAAGCTTATGGGCAGCCCTACAGGTTGGGCAGTATCTTTTCCAGGTGGCTGAGTTGGCCTAAGCTCCTTCCAGGCAGCTTGCTGTCTTCTGCCCCTTTCAGGCTGGTCTCCCATTTTTCTTTGCAGCTTGGCTTTTCTGAGAATGACTCTCAGCAATCTTTACTATTTTCTCTTGATAGGGAGGAGCCTAGTAAATCTGGTCAATTTCAGGGAGTTCCTGAAGCTACTTGAGTTGTTTATTTCCTGTCTTAAGAGGTTTCCTGCAGAAAGGGATGTTTCAATCTTGTAGGGAACTGCTATGCAACAGTGGTGTTATAAATGTTTTGCATGTACGCATTTATTTCATGTTCACCATATAATATTACTCCCATTTTACAAAAATAAATTTTTTATTGATATTAAATTTTTTATTGATATTTAAAAAATATCAATAAATGGTTGATAATAACAATGCAGAAATAGGGCCTGTAGAGTCTATGGTCCAGGCTTGAAAGGGTTAGGTAGCTTCTGTGAAGGATTCTGCAATAGTCTCCAGAGCCCCAGTTGTGGCCCTGGTCAGGTGATGACTGCAGCTGAGATTGCAAGACCCATTGTGGCAAAGCTGAATACAAGAAGTGGATTGCTGTCACCAAAGTGGGTCACCTGGTCAAGGACATGAAGATCAAGTCTCTGGAGATACACCCTTTCTCCCTGTCCATAAGAAACCTGAGATTGGCATGTTCCTGGCAGTACCACTCTTAAAGATGTGGCACTATAGATCAAGCCGATGAGGCACCAGACTTGGCTGGCAACAGACCTGGTTCAAGCCTTTTGTTGCTATTGGGGATGACAATAATTAGGCAGTTTTGGGTGTTCAGTGCTCCAAGGCATTAGCCCCTGCCAGCTGAGGAGTGATCATACTGGCTAAGCTTTATTGCTGCTGGGCAGAGAGCCTATTTGGGGAATGGGATTGGCAAGTGCCACATAGTCTCATGCAAGGTGGCAGTTGTGGGTGTGTGCTGATGAGTCTCCTCCCTGCCCCCATAGCTACTGACATCATCCCTGCTGCTGCTGTAACAAAGAGGCTGCTGCTCATAGCTGGTATTGACGGCTGCGACACATCAGCCAGGGGCAGCACTGCCACTCCCAGTAGCTTTGCTAAGGCCACCGTTGATGCCCTCTTTAAGATTTACAGCTAACTGACCCCCTGACCTCTGGAGAGAAACTGCGTTCATCAAGACTTCCTATCATGAATTTACTGACTGTCTTGTAAAAACCCATACCACGGGACCCAGACTCCAGCTATGGTTACAAAATAGGATTTTCATATAAGAAATTAAAGGTGAACTGAATGTATTAAACCTGAATGTATTAAACACACACACACACACACACACGAGAGAGAGAGAGAGAGAGAGAGAGAGAGAGAGAGAGAGAGAGAGAGAGCAAAAGCACACAGACATGAAGTGATCTGCCTGATATAAGAGCTAGAAGCAGGAATCCAGCTATATGGCTCATGTTCTCATATAGTTCACTGTGACTAGTGGAGGGAGTATATATACATGTAAATAAAACACTGTTTCTGCCCTTAAAGTGTTCACTCTCCAGAAAGAGGGAAATTGGCATATCTTTGATGTAATTATAAGTGCCAGGAATGATGTGACCATCCAGTATTTACAAAGTGTGTATCTATTCTGTACTTTGCAACTATCCCTTGATATGTACGGTTTAACTTTTACAAGAATCTCATGTTTTACAATTAGAAAATAAAGAGTATTTTATCTATTGTGGGAAATAATAAACCAGCCCTAATTTTGTCAATGATGGTCTCTGAAAAGAGGCCACTGGCAAAGTGAATATATTATATCCTGTTAATCATAAGAAGCCCACAGAGGGCCAACACTGGACAAAGCTACTTCGTGACCATGACTGAGAAAGACAAAAATAAGTACCTTCCCAGATCTTGTCCGATCATATATAAAGCATGAATACTGTCCATACTTCAAAATTGGCCCAGCATCCACCTTTCTCAGCTGATAAAATATATCTCATCCATTTTCATCATTTTGCCCTTAGCTCTGATCTTTCTTCCCACCTTCTAGACCAAAATCATTAAGATACACTCCCATGGAATCTCCCATTTCTAATATCTTCTCATCTGGAGAAACACACTTTCTTGAACTCTTCTGAACACATCCAGATAAAGCCTAAACCATAGCATGAACTCTTCTGACATCATTTCTCTGAGACTTTACAGTTCTTACTGTGTTACTACCATCTCATAGCATGGAACCAATAAGCTCAAATTGGCTGCATTTCAGCTGTGCTCCTCTCAAGGTTCAGCTAACAGTAACAGGGTGGCCCGTATGTGGCTCTACTGACACACTTGCTGTTTTAGCAAAAAACTAGGCTTAAGAGTGATGGGTGCATCGGAAAATTCTGGGAATTCTACATGTTCAAGTGTGCAAACAAGCCAGGTGTCTTAGTTAGGGTTTCTTTTTTTTTATTTTAAGAGAAGAAAGAAGTTTACTTTGACTTAGTTTCAATTGTAGTCCATCATTGTGGGACAATCAAGGCAAGAACTTCAGCTAGCTACATCCTATTCATAATCAAGAGCAGAGGGAGATGTATGAACATATTTATGCTCGCTTGCTTGTTTGTGCTCAGCTCAATTTTTTTACCCTTAAACTGTTCAGGACCCTTGGCCCAGGGAATTGTGTTGCCCACAGTGGAATGTGTCTGCTCAATTTAAGAGTTATTTATGAATTTTATGTATATGGGTCTTTTATTTACATATACCAGCACACCAGAAGCGGGCATCGGAACCCATGAAACTATAGTAATAGGCAGTTGTGAGCTGCCATATGGGTGCTGGGAATTGAACCCAGGACCTCTGGAAGGGCAGCCAGTGCTCTTACCCACTGAGCCAACACTCCTTAGTTAGGGGTTCTATTGCTCTGAAGAAACACCATGACCATGGCAACTCAAAAACATGTAATTGTGGTGGTGGCTTACAGTTTCAGAGGTTTAGTCCATTATCATCACAGCAGGGAGCATGGTAGTGTTCAGGCAAATATGGTACTGGCCACATCTTGATCAGAATGTAACATGAAGTGGCCTGAGGCTTCAGCATATCTAAGACCTCAAAGCCCACTCCCATAGTGAAACACTTCCTCTAACAAGGCCATACTTCCACCAACAAAGCTATATCTCTTAATAGTGCCACTCCCTATGAGCTTATGGGGACCAATTACATTTAAACTACCACACCTTGGGTAGGAACTGGATTTCACTCTGGTCAGAGCTTTGGTTAACATTTGATTGTGAAGTTTAAACCCTTTTCTTAGGTTATTACTCATTTTCTTAGGTACGTATTCTGTTTGGGTTTGCTGTCACCTGACCAGATCTACATTGCTTTTTTGGTGCCCCTGCTATCTGGTCTTGAAGTACCTACTTCTTTGGACTATTTATTGTCAAGTCTGTATCAAGGAACCATCTATAAGGAGAAAATACACAAACCTTCAAAATCCATCATTGAGTCAGTGTTAAGAAAGACTGAGTTCTGAAAATATCATCAGACATTCAAGTTCTTTAGATCAAAGGAAACTACTGTCACTATTTCAAATCTGCACAAGGACTTTCCTCTTAGTCTAAGAGAAATGGCTTATGCAGTTTCTTCTGTCCAGTTCCAGGGCATTTTCTCTGTCCTCTAATTAATATCAGTTACAACTTGCCCAAGTTTGACAGGCACAAAATTTCAAAAAACACACTAACCTCAGGAGCCTCTGGATTTCTCATGGTGTCTTCTCGATCTAAACCGGCACCTCTTTTAGGTCAGTACTATATAATTTCAGGTCAGTAATATATAATTACTCTCTGATTATTGAAATTTTCAAGAGACAATTCAGAAGTATCGTGGCTACTTAGGAGACCCTTGACAATAGCAAGAACAAAGCAAGGCATACATTAGACTGTGAGGACACAAAGTGGCATTACAGACTAATGAGCACATTAGTAAAAATAATGGCATACAGTAATAGTACTGCTAAAGCAATCCTGCAAGAAGTTTGGGTATATCTAAAGTTTAAAGAGTTCAGTATTTTCATACAATTTAAAAAATGGAGGTAACATTTTAGGAGATCTGAGCCTTATCATAAATAAATGGATAGGTGAAAATTCTATTGCTGTGATGAAATGTCATGACCATAAACAACGTAAGGGAGAAGGATTTATTTCTGCTTCTAACTCTCAGGTCACCTTCCATTGCTGAGGGAAGTCAGGGCTGGAATTCAACAAGAACCTGGGGTCATGAGCTGATGCAGAGACCATGGGGGAGTTTTGCTTACTGGATACTCAATTTGTTGCGCTGAGTCTTCTTGTATCAAAAGTCAAGAAAAGGCTCTATAGATTTAGCTACCAGCCAGTCTTATGGAGGCACTTTCTTGATCAAGATTGCTTCTTCACAGATGACACTGCCTTGTGTTGAGCTGACATAAACTAGCCAGCATAGATGTGAAACTTTATCTAGGTGAAAAAGTTTACACCAATGAGATCATCAGTGCAGAACCAAAAGATGGAGTGTAAATGATCTATTTAAGGGAAACAAAACAACTAAGCAGAACACATTGAGAAAATAGAAGAGAAAATAGAAAATGAGTTAGGAAAGGTCATCGTGGACAGGGAAAGGAGTTCTTGAGGACATGGAATATTATGCTTTCTCTAGGGAGGACAGAGAAAAATGCCTTACACAGGTTTCTGTCTTAAAGGGACTGCTGCAAAATGCAGGGATGCAGGGTTAGGAGCCTGGGATTATGGTAACAGAGGAGGATGGTGAGAGTTTTAAAAGTGAAGCAGCAATGTTAATAATGATGTTTATGTTTTTCTTATGAGTGGTGGAGTTACACAATTGGAAAGAAGAACAGGCTTGCAACACTCTAGAAATAGAGAAAACTGGAAACTGGGAGATGCAAGATGGATCAAGAGAATGAGGGAAATGGAATGGTGCTCTGAGGCATTAAACATTTGTCATTGGGACGGTGATGCTAATTGCTGCAAAGTAACTAAGGCCTATTTGGGAGATGAAGGGTGGGATAATGGATTTTGATCATATTGAGTATATCTAGATTGTGGATGAGGATTTGCTGTCAATTATACATTTCCTCTTGTCCCTAAATAGACAAAACTTAAGGCTTTTTTCTAATGCCTCAAGGTGAAAGTGAGAGGCTATTCTTTTAGGAGAGTAAAAGCAAAATGAGGTGAGCACATTCTTAAGACACAAACATTTCTTCTGTCTTAGTCACTGTTCTATTGCTGTGAAGAGACACCACGGCCAAGGCAAATAAATAAAAGCATTTATTTGGGGGCTTGCTTACAGTTTCAGAGGGTGAGCCCATTATCATGGCAGGCAACATGGCAGCATGGGGTAAGATGCTGGAGCAGTAGCTGAGAGCTACATCCTGATCCCCATAAAGAGACAGGGTAGGGAGGGAGAGAGGCAGGTAGGGAGGGAGTTAGGGAGGGAGGAGAGGAGAGGAGAGGAGAGGAAAGGAGAGGTGTAGATGTAACCAACGGTCTTATTAAATAAGAAACACAGAGCCGATTCAGAGAAGAAAGCCAAGAGGTCAGAGCTAAGAGCCTCACCCTTCCTGATTCAGGGATCCTCTTCAGCCAAGAGAGCTCTCCGAAAAAAGGGGACCTACTTCCTGTGTGTGTCTTTATATAGTCTAGCTGTTCTGCCTTCTCATTGGTTGTAAACCCAAACATGTGACTGCCTCGTCACTGCCTGAATGTACCGCCCTCCAGGTCCTTAAAGGCGTGCGCTACCATCGCCACGCACTTGCTATGGCTCTCATAGCTCTGACCCCCAGACAACTTTATTTATTAACATACAATTAAAATCACATTTCAGTACAAGTAAAATACCACCACAGAGAGGAGAGAGGAAGAGAGAGAGAGAGAACTGGTCCTAGAAAGGTCTTTGAAATCTTAAAGCCCACCCCCAGTAACAAACTTCCCCCAATCTCCTAAGCATTCAAATATATGAGCCTATTCAGGCCATTCTTATATATATATAGGCAACAGCCACACAATCAACCTGCAGATGGGTTATGCAACAACGATCTCATATCAGATCGCATACACAGTCAAATGCATAGCTATGGGCAATTAGGTAAGAGCCTTATTCAGCTTTAATTTAACTTAGTTCTTTTTGGAGCTTAGCTTTCTGAAAATTTTCTGGTTCCAAGTACTGCCAGAATTATGTATTATTTATGCTCAACTGTTAAGTTTGTCTAAAAGTTTTCTTTAACAAAGAGTGATCAATCCAGACATGGTGAGTATATGTGTATGTCCTGAGCACCTCCTATGTTGAGGCAAAAGGATCATGATTCAAGATTAGCCTTGGTTATAATCATGGCTCTAGAGTGAGACCCTGTCCAAAAAACAAAATAAAAGAACATGAACTAATTAGTATGAACAGAATGCTCACTCAATTTTGGAAAATCAAAAGGCTGAGAGATATAAAAGAGACATTTATGAACTCCTGTAGCTGGAAAAGGTGATGGGTTGAGAGACGGCTCAGTAGTTAAGAGCACTGGCTGCTGCTCTTCCAGTGGTCCATCGTTCAATTTCTAGCACTTACATGACTTACGACCATCTGTAACTCCAGTTCCAGGTGCTTTGATGCCCCCTGAAAGGTATTCATACCCCAATATCAGGTTTCTCTGCCAACCCAGTAAGCCATATTAAAGTGAATTAAAAAGATCAGGTGGATTGGGCAAGGCACTCCCAGGTGACCTTCCCAGCCCCCAGAGGTGAGGCAGGGGAAGGGAGAAGGAGAAAGCAAATGAGGGGGCTTAAATGCCCTGTAGGCATGTGGGCAGCTAGCAGCTTCCGGGGCGGAGCCTGGACTTTTGGTGGTCTTTTTCAGAAGGCATGGTTTGTAATATAATAAACATAAATAAAACAATTGAAAACTTGATGTTGCGTATGCATTGTTACAGGGTTGAATTGACAGAGTTCAGATTTCTGCTTCACCCTTTTGTAGCTGTACCACATAACTATTGAGTGTTAATTTATCCAAAACAAAATGTTTACTAGAACTTTCCTGATAGCCACACTATGCAGTACCTGCAGTATTTATGACTTCCCAATGGGAATTGACCTTGCCATATCACAGCACAGTGACTGCAGGTAACATGGGATGTTGTGATCTCTATGTGAAAATCACTAAATTAAAACTGCTGTTAGATGGCACATGAGAACATTATTTAAATCCCACGTGATTGTCTTACTGGCTAAGTCACTGTAGCCCCCTGACTTTTTGTTATGTCTAGTAATCGCCTGTTGTTTCTCATATCTACAATGTTGTCTGATATCTCCCCAACACAAATATTTGCTGGCCAGAAAAAGTGAATTATTTTAACGTTAATAATATTGCATTATAATTGGTTTCTTGATAATTCTTTATATATAATTATGTTCATTTAAAAGTACTTTTAATGATGTCTCTAGGTTTCATCAGGTTATCAAAGGTGTTTATTGCACAAGTGAAAAAAACCTTGAGGTAGAGGAAAACAATGGATGTACATGCGCATTAATTATGCTCTATGCATTTTTGCTCAGAAAGCCTCTAGAACAATGTTGACACTCTATGAATAGTGAATGAATGGCTTTTAGCCATGTTGGTTGCTAAGGCCCTTGATGGAGGGTGGAAGAAACCGAGGCAAAGTTGTAGAGCACTTTCTAGGCATCCAGGAGACTAAGCTGTATGTTAAGTGTGGTAGGGGGCTGAAGAGGCACAGGGGGGTCCCCAACTTCTCAAAAGGAATGGAGCTTTCTGGCGGCTAGAGAACCAAGAAGCCAGTGGGATGGCCTCATGATGCTGATGGAAGTTTGGGCAAACAGGCTCACTGCACACTCCTGCGTCCCAGTGTGCGTGTGTGGGGAGGCCTCAGACTCTGCACAGAGGTGAAAGCAAGGGGCTCTCGTCCCCCTGGCTGGCTGGCACACAGGAAGACCCTGAGAGCGAGCACAGCTCCGACGCGCGCGCACAGGAGCCGCCTTCTCGCCACGCCCACTTCCTGCTCCATCCCCGCGCCATTCCCGGTCCCCTCTCCCGGTGAACCGGATGCGCTGTCAGTCTCCTCCTCCGCGTCCTTAGCCTCCACCCAGCTCCCTGGAGAAGCCGCTGCCACCCCGAGGCCTTGGCCAAGAGGCTGCTGGCGACTGGCCCGGCCCGGCGGGCGCGGGCACGGTAGGAGCTGGGCGCGCACGGCTACCGCGCGTGGAGGAGACACAGCCCTGCGGCCATGGGTGCCAGGGCCGCTCCTTCACGCAGGAGACAGGCGGGCCGCCGGTTGCGCTACCTGCCTACTGGCAGCTTTCCCTTCCTCCTCTTGCTGCTGCTGCTCTGCATCCAGCTCGGGGGCGGACAGAAGAAAAAGGAGGTAGATTGCATCCCGCGGGCGGTCGCCTGAGGGCCCGGGCGGGCTGGAGCTGGCCGCGTTGCTAGGAAGCCCCGTCGCGTTGCTAGGCAGCGGGGATGTGGGCGCTGGCGCCCGGGGGCGGGAGCCACGTGGGCGGGAGCGGGTTGGGCGTGTCCCTGGGGCGCCCCAGGCTGTGGATGCTGAGGGTGACCCTATTCCTACATCCAGGAAGTGGGGGCTGAAGTCGAATTCAAAGCCCTTGCCTCCCAGGCCATGCATGGCTGCGCTGAGCCTCAGGTGGAGGCCGGGCTTTTGGCAGTTCCTTGACATGCTGGGTGTGAAAATACCCATTGGAAGTACTTGTAAGCACAGAGGAACGGTTTTCCTCTTATTCAGCTCTCTTGTTTATGTTAGGACGTCATATTGGGTGTGTTATTCTGCATTCCTAATTATACCCTTGTAGAACTAAATGCTTATTTCTGTGTTCAGCTCTGTGTGTAATCGAGAGAACAATCGAATTTTTTTTTTTCCAATTTTTTACTCTATACTTACTTGTGAAGTTTGGGTCTCCTGATTTCATTTTCAACCCACCATTATTTTGAGGGTGAGGTTTGATGCATCTAAATGCGTTGTAGAGTTATTTGTGAACTCAGTTTTGCAGGATTAATGTGGAAATCTGGTCTAGTCGCTTCACAAAAACAATTGATTGTGGAATTGTGAGTAGAGTTTCTAATTGTAGATCAGTTTGATAAGAGTGCTTTTTATATATGGAGGAAGGTGGTTTTTACTGTTGAAATCACACAAGTATACATGGGGCTCATAATATGACTCTGATTCAATTTATTACCAGAATTCCCTTGGTAAGGTAGAGAGTGAATAAAACTATAATTTCACAGGTAAACAGTAAGTCCTTCTCATCATTAATTAAAAAAAAATTTTTTTAATGCTATGTGTGTGTTTTGTCTGCATGCATGTCTGTGCACCACTTGGGTTCCTGGTGTCCCAGGAGGCTTCTGACATCTGATCCCCTAGAACTGGAGTCGCAGCTGGTGGGTGTTGGCAATCGAACCCAGGTCTTCAGGAAGAACAACTGGTGCTCTTTAACAGTACCCTCTCTTTACCTTTGCTTGAAACAACCTCAGTACCAAGAACTGCCCTCCCCTTTGAAATTTTCTTTGCATGAAAAGTTGGGCATACCGAGTTCTTGGTGTTTTGGTAAGAGTTTGGAGAAGCACCACAGCTAAATTTGCACTTCCAACACAAATGAGGTCTTCTAGCACTTTCTCTCTTGTGGCATATTTTCAAGATTTTTAAGTTCAGTCCGTGAGTAAGGTCAGAGGTTTGCAGCAGGCATTTTTCTGGGGTGGGTGGGTGGGTGGGTGGGATTGTGTACAAAGCACAGGGTAATAGAAATTGATGAGGAACTTCGTGGCATTTGTGATGTTTTTGCTCTTAAGAATGTGACCAGGACCACTGTAAGTTGTAGGGGGACATAATAGGAAGTTTACAGGCTCATAGGTCCTTAGCATCTCCAATCTTGAGGCCATTTCAATATGTAAAATGTTACGAAACTTCCTATAATTAAATAATTAACCTTACAGTGCATATTTGCTTCCCTTAAAAATCCTTAAAAGACTCAGAGGAGCTGTTTTGGAAAAGGAAGAGATTAGGAGGCGCTGAGATGGCTCAGCAGGTGGAGGCCTTTGCCATCAAGCCTGATGACTTGAATGAATTCCATTCTGGAACCCTCATGGAGGAGAACACCAACTCCTGTAAACGGTCCTCTGACCTTCGCACATGGTCTTTGGCACATGTACATGCACAGAACACACAAATATAAAGATGGGGAAAAAAACATGATTCGAGATCGAAAAGGGATGTCTTCCCAAATTACCCTCGTCATAAGAAAGAGAACCAATACTCTACGGTGATATTACAGGGAACGCTAGTGTATGTAAAGAAAATGGAGAGGAAATTAAACTCTTGAAGTGTCTTGAATGATACTTAGTTCACAAACTTTGATCTCTTCTAATTCTGGAAGAAAAACATACTTTGTTGGAAATGATGAGAAATGGTAGTCGAACATTGTTTTCAGTAGATGTCTTTGTTGTTTTCATCCTTCCTGGCCTAAGAACCCAGTTACTAGTATAAGATCCTATAACATTGAATCAGAAAGCATAGCTGTTGGAACATAATTTAAAATAGACATTACTGACATGTATGTCAGAGTAGCAGCTTGGCGTCAACATGCTTTCTCTTTTAGGTGGGAAGCCATGTTACAGTCTGAAGTTAAACTGGGAAAATGTGTGGTGTGTGCTTTTAATACGGATTATGACAGCAACAATTGTCATGGATTTTTGAGTTGGAACTGGATCTCTGATTAGACAGCTGGCAAGCACTTAACCTTGAAGTTTAGAGTGCTTATTTTCAAATCCAGACACCAAGAGCTTCCACCTTAGGAAAATGAGGCGAAGACTGTATAAAGTGGCCACACAGTGCCTCACACATACTAGCAAGTGAAAACAATATTAGCTACTGCCGTGTGATGCTTATATAAAGGCAAACATTAATATGATGGGGTTCCAAAATGAGAGTTAAAATTTTTCTTTTTTAAAAATTTTATTTTTAATTTTTAAAATTGTCTTAAACTCTACAAAAATAAATGGTAATAGGCTCTGTAATAAATCACTATATTACAAAACACTTGAAATCTGAAGTTCTTAGGTTGTCAAAGTGCCCTGCTTTTCCATCACACACGTTAGTATTGTCCAGAGATTGGTATATGTTTGTGTACACCTGTGTGTATGCATGTTTGTACACATTTCTTCATAAAATGACATTTACATTCCTTAAAATGAGTTTTGTTATATTTTCTGTTGAAGATTATACCCAAGAGAAATCACTGAGTAGCTAGAGGGGATAGAAGATTGTTATAGTTATTTCCCTTAATTACATTGAATATAGCCATTATCAACAAACTTTTGAACCCTTGTCATGCTAGGTGTTAGGACTTTGTGGGAAAATTTGCAGTTTTTGTTTCCTTACATCATTAACACTTACCCGTTAATCACCTTCATTTAGAATTGTTTTTAATTTTTTATGACTTCTTCTGATTATGTCAAAAGATGCTTTAAAGTGCTTTCCAGTAGACTTAGTGACTTGCCAAACATTGGAAGTGTCTGTTAGAATAATTTATCGCAGCTACTCACAATGTGACTCATTAATAGGCTGCAATATGTAGGTGATAGCAAATATGCAGTGTGAAAGCCTGGATAGCTCATAGGTATTTTTTGAGAGAGGACCAATTTTTTCACCTGTCCTAACCAAAACATTTCCATTGTCTTTTATGTATGTCTGTGCCATTAATTGTAAAGAGCATTTACATGGGAATGTATAATAATCTCCAGTTGTTCTAATGGTTCTTCTGTGAGAGACTTTAATGTTTTACTGAATGTTGGTAATTAGTATATTTGAAGCCTAGAACTGAAGAAGAGGAAACAGTTTGTGACTATAGTACAGATTTCAAAACTATGTAGTAAATAACAGGCTGCTGCCCACACACATGTCAAGATGTCTGATTTAATTTAGCTGTTATCTGATAGCATGTTGAAGGCTGATTAAAAACAACAGGCCTTAAAAAAAAAAAAAAAAAAAAAAACAACAGGCCTTATCTTGAATAGCCCAAACCAATTATGCGTCCTGCCACTGTTTCAGAGCTGATGGCGAAGGACATGCAGTTCTTGCGTCACAGCACTGAATGATTTCTGTTCTTATCAGCTGCTGTGGTCCGTTTGCTCTATGGAGATAGGAATACTGGGTCTATGAGGGAAAGCTCTTCCAGTGCTTGTCTGACAGTTTTGTGTTTTGGCATTGGTGGTATTTGATAGCAGTGAGCAGCTATGGACCGCAGTAATAGTAACAATCAAACCCATGGTGTTACAGCTCTTGAGTAGGCCCAGAATTCCGAGACCCCATCAGCCTATAAATGTTACAGGTCTTGTGGATGTCTGAGTAGTAGCTTCTTGACAGCTGCTAGTGTTGGCATTTCTGGGCCTACTGTGTTAGGATTTCTCAGGTCCTTGACTGTAGCCAGTGTTACACATCCTTGGCCTATCATCCCTAAGACTCTTAAGGCTCTTAAGCTTGTAAGCTCCCAGGAGACTTTCTAGTTTCCAGTGTTATACCCAGATCACGACCCCAAAGAGACCACCGAAGACCGTGGATGTCCAGAATGCAACAGCAAGGTTTATTCTATAGATACAAGTCTAGACAGGAAACTCGTTCCTACACCCAATAGAGGGAGGCAGGGAGGAGTTGCTCTTTCTTTGTGAGGCTAGCTTTTTAAAGGCAAAAACTGCAAGCCCTTCAGGGCAGTTGGGCGGGTTGGGGGGGTTTGGCACGGGTGCAACTCGGATTGGTTTATTTTTATCTCTGTTCTCTTTTAATTGGATGAGGATGTGTAACCTTTGAATTTACTGGTTTGGGGTTACAATTATCATTTTGGGGGCAGTCTGGCACAAGTCCCAGGCTTTGTCCTTGAGCTGCCATGGGGGCTGGCTGGCCTAGCACGTACTGACTGTGGGGGCTGGCTCAGTAGTCTAGGCTCTGTCCTTGACTCATGCACATAACTGTAAGTTGGTGAGGGGTCCCAGACGGTAAACATCTGGCTGAACTTTGAGCAGAGTATGTGCACAAAGGGAGCTACTGCAAGGACTATGTCTTTTGTTCACCGCCCTCCCAGAGACTGCTTGCTCAGCCTCAGGAAACTGAAATTGAGGCCTGATCTCTGAGAGAAGACCGAGCAGCCTGTTATGACATCTGCTTGGTCCTTTCACCAGTCCTGTGGCTTTTCTTCCTTACAGTCTTCTCTCCTCTAGCCTCTGCCTTTTGGCCTCCTCTTCCCTTAATTTCCCTATTCTTGTCATAGTTGCTCTCTGGAACTGTTCATCTACCTCTTTCGTTGTGGCTCTTGCATTGTGACCTCCCTTGCTTCCTTGGCTGTCTCTGCTGCTGCTTCACCAGCTACTGTTGCTGCCTTGACCCTTCGTGGGTCTCTAGGAAATATTCCTGTAGCTACAGGGAGCTCTTCAACAGTCCTGCGTCTGCAACTCAGCCTAGTGTCTCTTTTCTGCTACCTGTGGACCCTGAGGGTTGGGGGGTCACCCTTATCTGTCCTCCCTGTGGCACATTATCCCAGGACTCTAGTACATGTGAGTTTGTGACTCACAACAGTAGTATTTTCTAGTCTATTGCATGAACTTGCTTCCCTTTTCAGAAGATTTGATTCAGGGTGTCACCATTTGTACTGGTTGCTTCACCTTCATTTGACAGAGGATAACATGGAAAGGATTGTCCAAAGAGGTTGCTCACTCCTGTAGTGAGGTGCAGTGCAGGAAAGGAACCTTGAGGTTAAGGAACCCGAATCTTTTGAAGAGAGCAGTGGGTCTGTTTAACCTTTGTTTTAGAGTGAAATATTATCTTCATTAAGCTTGAAAATAACTTCTTCTCGCCTCTCCCCCTCCTTCCAGAGTGCACGCTCCATCATGGCTATACTGTGCAAGCATTCTTGAAAAGATAGTCCAAAACCAAGTCAATCTGTATCTCTACTCACAGGTTATGTAGAAAGCTGTGGGGGTCCTGGCCAGCACAACTGCTAGCAGGGGAGCTATCTGCGTGAGGTAAGAATGAAACTCAGTTCAGCATGATTTAGCCAGTGCTGGCTCAAACTTGTGGAGTCTGGTACCAAGAGGTTTATTTTTTTTACATATTTAAACACAGTAAAACTGTGGAAAAAAGTTTCCTGGTGACAGTTTTCACGACAAAGCTTAAGGCATCCAGGCATCAGAACTCCCTTGCAAAGTACATCTCTTTAGCGAAGCACCTGTGACCTTTTCCACCAGAACGGGTTCTGTTGACTGAGAAATTGTGCCCAGCATAAGGGTTTAGGGAGGAAGCGTTTGTAATAAGCATAAGGATGGGTTCTATTGACTGAGAAGCAGTGCTCAGGATTTTTGAGATTCAGATGAGGGCTGACTCCATAGGCTAGCAGAAGATCGCCAGGTTATCAAACAACATCCACTCCAGCCTTCTGGGGAAGAGGTATCAGTTTCTTCTGTTGAAGGAAAAAGCTCCTGTGTGTATCAATTCTGGTTTCTCTAAGTGCTTATCTGCGGTCACCTGGACCTCCTGTCCTTCTACAGAATCCCTTGAAGAAAAGAATTAGAGGTAGGACCTTTGTCAAAAGGGATCGTTGGGAGGATGTTTTCTTCCACAGCCACATATCTACTTCATGTGCAGTCTCATAGATTGCTTTTAACCTTCTTGCTTCTTTGCTCTTTGTAGCTATGAATGTTCACTGGTCTTGGATTTGAGCTGTTTGTTATTCCTTGTGACTGATACTACATTATTCTTGCATGTTCTTATTTCCATAAGAATCCCTTGAAGCACCATGGCAATCCCACTAAGATAGAGAATTTTCCTTTGATTAAGTGTAGGAGTAATAATGCAGTGCTTGTTAGAAAACAGGTTGATGATGAAAAACACATATTTAGTGTTGTATGTGTACATTACCAGTGGGTGAAATTTTTACTGGTATCAAGTTAGTTTTTATTTATATATTTTGGCCAAGATCTGGGACATCTGGCATTGAGCAAATCTAAAAGCGAGCCTTCCTTTTTTTCTCTGGTCTGGTCTTTCTGGTTTCTTCTTGCTGTCAATAGTTCTATTTGAATGGAAATTAAATGATCTATATTCAAGAACTCGATTTTTTTCCAGTTACTTGTATAATGTACCATGGTCATTCTCATCCTGAGTTTTGAGTGTAGTGCCCCTGGGGATTTATACATGGATTTATGAATAGTTTCTTCAAAGTAGCATGCTTTTATACAGATATATAAACACACAGATACTTAGATCAAATAATTAAAGTTTCAAAATGTTATTCAGAATCTTAAGTTGGCTTTCCTAGTGATTGGTTTCTATCTGTACAGAATCTTCTCTGGAGATGGAGCCAAGCATTGGCAAGTCACTTTTTTTATCTGTAGGAATTTTGTGACAAAATTTAAAGACGGTACACAATTGGTTATAAACTGAGGAATCTGTTAAAATAATGAACAAATACTATAGTATACTGTGCTGAATGTAACAAATTGGGAGTTGAGAACAGTCTTAAATTATGCTAGGAAATGATAAATAGTAGCAGCAGAGCAGAGAAGCTCTATTGTGCCCTCATTTAGCGTATGCAGTGAGTGAGTGCTCCTACCCTCTAGAACTCATGGCCTCAATCCTGACCCCAGTGTGATAGCTACAGAGATGGAGTTGGTGGTAAGTGATTAGGTCCTGACTTTTCAGTCACTCTTCAGTGACTTTCCATGAAAGAGACTGCAGAGAGCTCCTGCTCTCTTTGCCATGTAGAGTGTTAAGAAGGCAGACCAGTAGGCCAGCTGAAGAGAATCCACACCAGAACTTGACCACATTGGCACCTGGTGTTGGATTTCCAGATTTCTGTGTCTTGGTTGGTCCCTCCCCACCAACTTGACTAGAGCTATCTGAGAAGAGGAATGTCAATTGAGAAAATACCTCCATCCGGATTGCCTATAGGCAAGTCTGAGGACATTTTCGTGATTAATGATGGATGCTGGAGTGGAGTCCAGCCCCACTGTGGGTGGTGCCACCTCTGGTCTGATTCCTTGGGGTGCATACAGAAAGTTGGCCTAGTAAGCCAGGAGGAACAAGCCAGTAAGCTGCAGCTCCTGCCTCCAGGGGGACAGTAAACTGTAAGATTGAAAAAACCAACTTCTCCACAAGTTGCTTTTGGTCCTCATGTTTTATCTCAGCAATAGAAAGCAAACTAAGAACTTCATATATGATAGCTTGGTATAGCAATCCAACCTACCCAAGACACAGATACATGTATATTTTAACAAGATTATATGTAAAAAAAGAATTGAGCCATCTCACTAGCTCAACAATGATCATATATTCTTCTGGCTAACATTTGAAATAGGCTTATGCAAAATATACAATTAAAACCTCTCTTAAAGAGGAAGCTAGGTCATAAGCAGCGCTCCTTTGTCTTCTCTCAGTTCCTGCCTCTAGGCTCCTTCCTTGACTTCCCTTCATAAGGGACTGTAAACTATAAGTTTAAATGCCACCTTGCCTCCCCAAGTTGGTTTGGTCAGTGTTTAATCACAGCAACAGAAAAGCAAACTAAGAAATAGGGTAAGCGGAAAACAGAGCAGATACCCAAGGGTATAAGCTAGTGAAGAGGGAGAGCGCGCCAGGCAAATGGAAGAAAAAAAGCATTGATAAAGTGCTCAAAATATGACAAAGAATAGCAGATTCGAAGAACTTGAAGTAGTTCATAAGACTAATAAGCACCATATGGAGGAATCATGGCTTGAGATTAGAGTGGAGGCTTGGGGTAAAGTTCCAGGGAATCCATGGGCTATGTAAAAGTATACAGCTTCATTCTAAAGACCAGTAGAAAGACTGGTAGGGCTGGAGATGAAGTTTATGTTTAGAAGTGTTTCTCTGAGTATGATGTGGAGAATAGCTTTGGTGGTGATGCGAGATTAGAAAAAGTAACAATAACCTCTCAAGAGGTATTGCAAAAGTATGAGGTAGTGTTGACTTGAACTTGGTTGTGGCAGTGAAGTAAGGAAATAAAGATGGATTGCAGAGCTGTTTAGGAACCAGACAAGACAGTGCTTGGTAATTGATTGGCGCGGGGGGGGGGGGGGGGGGGGGGGGGGGGGGAAGGTAAGGGAGGAGTCAAGAATGGTGATTCTAGCTTTTGATTAAAGCACAATTATGTTTCCTGAAATAGTAAATGGAAAGGAAGATAGTATGTTCAGTTTATAATTTGTGAGATGCTTTTGTGAAAGTCAAAGCTGCATGTTTGGTGACAGTAGAATATATGTGGAACTTGCGTTGATAAAATTGATTTAGAAATCATTAGCATAATTGTTAATGAATTCATGGTTGTTGATAACTGAAGACTTAATACCAAATCCTGAAACATGCTAGTATTTTGGTGTTGTACCAATATTACCCATGTGGAAGACCAAAGACTGTATTGCTAGAGAGCTAGAAAGAACCCTGCCTGAGCTTAAATGTCACAAAAGAGTATTTCAAGGACAAATCTCCAATAACAAGTGGTAACTGCTGTATAGTTAAAAAATGTCCTTTGGATTTAGCAAGGTCAGTTTTATTGTAGGGATCAGTATGCATCCACTTAGTGAATAAGTAGGCTGAGAGGAAAAGAGAGCAAGGCAGCAAGCAATTTTGCTCTGAATGGGAGCAGAATTTAGCAGATGGTAGCTGGGAAAGAAGCTGAAAAGAAGAGAACATTGATAGAATCAGGTGACAAAGGGTAGGATGAAGAAATGCCAATTGAAGAGGTGCATTAGTCTTAAAAAGAAAGAGATGTGGTGGTCAGGGCTGCTTTCAGATATTCGGCTTTCTTACATGTATGTGGCAGTGCCTTAGTCGATTGGGACCACTGGACAGTGGAAACTAGCTTCAAAGCAGTAGAAGTATATTTATATTTGTTATGGTCTGGGGGCCTTGGATGTCCACAGTCATGATGCCCTCAGATTTGGTGTTTGATTGGAGGAGGGGACTTTTTCACAGATGGTGATTTTTGACTGATCTTCATGGGGTGACATAGTTATAGGAGGTTAGATGGAAATCAGGGTCCCTGACTTTGTTCCTATGACTTTCCTTCTTTTCTCCTACTGTTCTCCAGAGAGAGATAGTGGATGCAGATATATGCTTTTCTTTTCTTTCTTTTTTTAAATTTATCTATCTGTCTATCTATCTATCTATCTATCTATCTATCTATCTATCTATCTATCTATCTATCTATCTATCTATCATGGTGTTTCTGCCTGTATATACTCTTTGAGGGTGTTGGATCCCCTAGAACTGGAGTTATAGACAATTGTCAACTTCCACGTGGGTGCTGGGGATTGAACCCTGTTCCTCTGAAAGAGCAGCCAGTGCTCTTAACCACTGAGCCATTTCTCCAGCCCCCGAGCTTATATCTTTTTAGTAACCATTGTTGTTTGTGCATGGACAATGACTATGTGAACATGTTACGAACAGTTGTAGAGAAAGACCTCTCATATCATTTTCCTGCTGTGGCTTATCATTTCATTCAATATACTGCATTATGTATTTTTGAAATCCTAAATTGTCTTAATCATGTGCCAAAGATAGTTATCATTATCAGTTTTCTCTTTATAGGCACAAGCTTGATGACATTTCCTTGTCTGCCTAGTGCATGAGACCTCCCCTTCACCATTCCCGTCCACTGCTGGTGCAAGGTCTCACCTGTATTGCGTTAAAGGCTTCCTCCGAGTTTCAGTGTTAGTGTGCCCGTGAGACTAGGAATGTAGAAGGGGCGCACACAAGTCCAGTTGATTTTTGTATTTGTTTCCTAATGCACAGCGCCACATTTTTATGGCTCCAAACAATGACAAGTTACTGTTTCACAGTCCTAGAGGTGAGATGTAAAAAAACTCAGCCTCAAATAGCTGTCTGTAGAGTTTGTTCTTCGAAGGCACTGGGGAGAATATTCAGTTTCTTACTTAGGTAGCTTATTAAAATAAAAGACGATGACAAGCCCCACCTCTTCTGTGTATTTAAATATGCTCACTTTAGAGGAGTGCGTTTTCCCTGCCTGTGCATCTCGGGAGATACTGTACATGGAGAACACTCACCTTTGTCTAGTATTCATTAAAAGCCACTGAAAATAAATAAACAAATTATTTTGCCTCCAAACTGACTTAATAGCATAGTGTCTTCTCTGGATGACATTGTCAGAACAGGTATTGTTTGAACACTTAGGGGGATTTGCCTACAATGTGCTCTTTAGTATGTCTAGACTAAAGCATGGGACTCAATAACTATTTAATGGATGTCCCCTTCTTACATGAGATCTCTCCAGCTCATAATTGGTCATGGTTTTGAAATTGTAATTGTAAACTTCCATGATTTTTGGAAATCAACAAAGAATGAATAAAGCTGATAGCTTTTTTTTTGGTGATTATTTTTCAGTGAAATTGTATGAGAATAGAGTAGGGTATTTTCAGTTATTGTGTGTATGTTAGATTTTGGAACATGTTTGGTTTTTATATGGGGATTGAATCGTGGTCTCACATTTACACTTGGCAAGTGTTGTACTATTGACTACATTTGCAGTTGATGTGTATCCTTCTAAAGTCATCTCTGAACAGATACTTGTGTTTTCACCAGCCTTTCTGGGGGCTTTCGTAATACCCATATTCTCTTCTGAAGCATACAGCATCTTCGTTCTTGCTGTTTTTCCCTTTTCTTATGTTAATTATTATAATCCTGTCAGATGCTCTCTTATCATTTGCTTTGTGTTTAATTTGAGCAATTTTCTGTCATTTTCTTAAATATGTTTTTAGTTAAGTATAGCAGTTACCAAAAAAAATGTGTTACATGATTGATTGATTAGATAATAGGGCAATAAAGATGCATGTTTGTTCAGGCACAGAATACGTTTTATAAGAAGTCGGTCCTTTGTGTGTCTTACAAGAACAGGTTTGAGTGTCCATACACATTTTGATTTTGCATATATATATACTACACACACACACACACACACACACACACACACACACACACACACACACACATATATACACACAGCACTTAAATTTGTGTGTGTGTGTGTGTGTGTGTGTGTGTGTGTGTGTGTGTGAAGGGGAGGAGGAGAGATGGTCGAAATGGAAATAGCCAGCAGATGGCCTTGCTAATTGGCTTATGAAATAGGAAGGATGTACTCTTCCATTCCCTATCACTTCTAGCATGGAAAACTGCTATAGAGAAGCTAAGCAGAATAGAAAAAGCGTTTGTCATTCCTTCAGTGAGTACTTGGTGTTAGTCTGTGCCACTCTTTGTTTCAGGTGTGGCCAGAACATAAATGAGATACAGCAGACTTGTGCTCCTTCAGTGTAGCTAGGGGAGTAAGACAGCAGCAGTCAAGTCTAGACACCCCTGAACCCAGTTTCAGCTCTGCTTCCTTGTTTTGTGAACTACCCATACCCCTATCAAACTAGACTGAATTGGGTTTATATGCCTTGTAATTCCAGGGCCATTGATAAATATGAGCATATGTATTTGTAGTTTCTTTTATTTTTCAATAAGAATATGATATTCAAAACACAAAACTCCTTGGAGTCTGATGTGGACGTTTAGATAAGCTTTTCTTGGATTTTGTCAGTGGAGATCCCTTTGTTCTTTATTTCCTTGTGTCTTAGTTCAGGTTACTGCTGTTGTGATGAAACACTACGATCAAAACAACCTGGGAGGAAAAGGCTTATTTTCCTTACACTTCCATATCACAGTCCATCATTGAAGAAAGTCAGGGCAGGAATTCAAATAGGCAGGAACTGGAGTTAGATGCTGATGGATACACCTTTGAGGAGTGATGCTTACTGCCTTGCTCTTACCCAGGACCACCAGCCCAGTGATGGCACCGCCCACAATGGGCTGGGCCCTTCCATATGTACCACTAATTAAGAAATGCCCTAGAAATTCCTTCCTCTCAGATGACTCTAGCTCATGTCAGGTTGATATATACAACTAGCCAGCACACCACATCTTCATGTTCCATTTCAGGCTTTAGCCTCTTGGCTTTCTGGCTAAACATTTTGGCTGTTTTCTGTAGTTATGCAAGAAGATGTAACTATTAAGTAAGTGCTGCTGGGCAGACCCACTTTAGATCTGATAATTCTGGCAAGTCTCTTATTGTGTGATTACTTGCATATTGAATGAGCAAAATTAGAGAAATAAAAGTGTAATGATAGTTGTTTGCTTGTTTGTTTTTGAGGCAGCAGCCCATACACTGTAGCGCAGGCTGGTGTGGAGCTCACTGGTGGAGCCTAAGCTGGCCTTGACTCTGAGCCAGTCCTTCCACTCCAGTCTCCTGAGTGCTGGGATTACACTCATGAGCAACCTTGAGTGACTGACATCGTTCTAAAACTAGTGCTAGTGGATTAAGACTATGGGAGACAAATTGTTTGCAATCTTGCTACTGCGGAAATGTCTCTGAGATGCTTTTGTATTGTGTTAGAGAGTACTGTAAGACAGATAAGCAGCTTAATTCTTCAGTCACTCATCTGTTTCCATTTGTATCATTTTCCACAGTCTCTGCTAGAAAATATACAGGCAATTTAATTTCATAGAAAACATATATACCCTGTAAGTGTAGACTAATTAAAGTGAGAATCAGAGGAAAATCCGCATATGAATTTGAGATAACAAATTGTAGCGTAATGCTAATGAAGTCACATAATATATACACATAACGTTTATTTAACTCATCTCAGAATATCTATATAATTATCTTGACATCTGGATGAGGGCAAAGTTAATAGCTTATAGCCAGAAGGAGCCAGCTATTTAGAAGGAAGATGACTGTGTAATTTATCATTCAAACCAGGACACTTGAGAGTAAAAGAGAGGGTATGTTTAATAATTTTGCTGAGATAACTGAAGTAAGGTGAGGCTGTTCCTGGGGTAGCTGTGAGATCTGGCGACTGACATAAGCGGCAGGAAAGGGCTTTGCAGTGAATTAGCTGCAGAGTTAGTATAGTTTTATAGGATGCTTCTCTGTGTCGCTGATGTGTGTGGTTGTTGCTCAGGTTGCACAGAGCAGGGGCGGTGTCTTACGCTGATTGCTTTCTTGCTGCTGATTTCTGCAGTTCTTGAACTTAGTTTTTACACTTGTATTATACCACTTGTGCCTTTTCATTAACTAAGAAGCAATTTATTTCCATTCAAAATTAAATTAAACTTTATATCCAGTTATTTGTAAAGATGAATTTTTGGATTATATGTACAACACAGTGATTAAAAAGAACTCTCCATAGCATCCCCAGTTTAAGAAAAGTTGCCTGTGTCAGTGTTACTCATGCACTTCTCATCCCATCCCATGGGTTCCTCTTGCAGGATAGGGAAAGTCTGGTTCAGTACATCATGTTTCCTTTTTCCAAGATAATTTATGTTCTAGAACACATTAGCATCAATTTTACTGTTTTTCTAGTGTTAAAACAATAGTCTTATAGTTCAGTGTGTGTGTGTGTGTGTGTGTGTGTGTGTGTAAACTTATGCCATTGAATGATGACTGATCTTCCTGATGAGGCTTGATAGAAGATGAAAGAATGTATTCCTTGGTTTGAATATGCCGTGACTATGTTTATAACATATAAAGCTATATAAATTTAAATGGGTTTATGCCCGCCTGCCTTCTTAATTTGTGAATTATACTAGTTACTTGTCTTGTTGCTGTGATAAAGTACAAGACCAAAGTAACGCTTACTTTAGCTTACAGTGTGGGGAATACAGTGCATCATGGCAGGGAATGTATGTAGGAGGAGCAGGAGGCAGCTGCTCCTTTGTGTCTCTTCTCAGGAGGCAGAGGGCAATTACTGATTATGCTCATCTTTCTTCTTTTTATTCGATTGGAATCCTAGCCTGTGGAATAGTACCACTCAGAGTTACCAAGTGTCTCCCCACAGTTAACCTAATCTAGGCAATCGCTTACAGCATACCAGAAACTGGTTTCCATGGTGATTGGGAATTTTGTCAAGTTGACAGTCAAGATGAACCATCACAGGGGTAATTTTAAAACATGTAATTGTATAGATTTTATTAAAGCATGTAATAATTTACTTATTGTTGGTATGCTCAACATACTTCCCACAATATGCCATACTCTAATTATTTTATACTATCTCACCACGCACCTCAGTGTGAGTTAGTTTTGCAGATGAGCTAAGTAAATTCAAGTGTTGTATAGATTAGGGTGATTTCCTCTAAATCAGGACCCTAACAACTGTGCCACTGAGTTCAGAATTGACACCAAAGCGGTTCCTAATTAACCATCCCTCTCTGTGCTTTTTAGACTTGAAGGAGAGAGTGACTGTGTGAATCTCTGGGGATCGGGAGGTACAGTATGAAGCCAGCTGACTGCTCACAATAGCTTTGCGATCTTATGTTTTATTTCTATTAAACCTTTGGCAGACTTTGCTTTCTGTTCATTCTCTGTTATTTTAGCATGTGTTTCATTTATTTATTTTTGTTTCTTCATTGGTTATATTGCTTTAGGATTGTATGGTATATTTTTCTTGGCATGCTGTCTGTTTACCCCAGAGGGGTTTAGGATTATTCTGTCAGCAGCACCGCTGTCTGTTAGAGTAATTGCCAGCTTTAGGACTGTGTCTGCAGCACTTGAACAGCTATATTGAAGGAGTGTGGTAGAAGCCCTGGATTGGCTGGCTGCACTCGTGTGGATTCTGCTGCCAGGGAGACAGTGAGCCGAAAGGGGTTGAGGGTAGTACTTTACCCAGGACACAACACACAGGTGAAACTCAACACACCACTTACTCAGTAGTCTCTTCTCACAGCGGGAAACCCTGGGCTTAGGCTGACTGTCCAGTGAGCCACTTTAAACCTCTTCAGCTGGGTGCTGCAGGAGCCACAGCTCCATCATTCTGGTAAGGAAAGAGTCTGTGCTCTTGACTCAGAGGGAAGCCCTGCTTTGGAAGCTTTTATGCAAATAATTATTTACAGATATTTCAAAATAAAGCTGTGAGAGATGTGCAGACATGACTTGGAGCACCACTTCCCCACAGCATGCCATCTTGACACTGTTGATAGTCTCTTACAGGAGAGGGAAAGGCAGTTACCTTCACTGTGGAAGGTAGAGTTGAGAAGGGACTGTCACACTCGGCCTTTCCTTAGGAAATTTTAAGCATGTCTGTTTCTTTTTTCTTTCTTTCTTTTTTTTTTCCTGGTATTTTATTTCTCAAAGTCATTCTAGACTTTTTTTTTTAAATATAATTTTGATAACTCTTTGGTAACGTGCCTTACAAAGGGTCACACTTAGGATCTTGGCCCATGGTTGTTTCAGTGAGTGGTTCTCATTTTACAGTTACGATTGTCCTGTTGGTCTAACATATCTGAATTTATACTGTTTCAGGGAAGTTAATTTGTTTTGATGAGTGTGTGTGCGTGCATGCATGTGGTATGTATGTGTATAGTGTATATGCTCTTTTGAGGCAGGGTCTCTCCCTAAAGCTGAAGCTTGAAGTTTTTCTGCTTGTCTCGCATCTAGCACACACCCGCAGTCCTGTCTCTGCCCTCTGCCATCAGTGCTCAGGTGCAGCTGTCCGTGAGACCCATGCCCACTTGTTACTTGTGTGCTTCTGGGATCTGAACTCAGGGTCTCAGGGGTCAATACAGTGCTCCTAACTAAGCCCTGTGCAGTGTCTCAGCCCCCAAACTTTATTTTAAGGTCGCCGTTACACTCTGTGTCCACACGAGATTTTATCTGGGTGTTAGTCACTGGGCAAACAGAAGGTGTAGCCAGTTTAAAACCTCAGAAACCTATTCTACTCCAACCTCTCAGTTATGTGGGAAGACTCCTGGGAGATTAACTACCCTCTTGTTATTACATGATCAGGCTATTTTGAAAGAAAAGGTAGTTTAACTTGGGTAAGGTTACTTACTGCCTGTGGAGTACTTTGTTTTATATTGGAATGTTTCTTGAGTTCATTTTTTAGGAAATTTTAGTTTTGAGATTACTTTTAAAATTAATAGGCCTAGGCCTGCCAAGTAGATTAGTAATCCCAGTTAACTGTGGAGGGTGAGGCAGGAGGATCAACTGTCTAAGGCCTGCCTGAGCTAGAGTGACTCCTGGGCCAACCTAGGCAACTTAGAGAGACCCTGCCCCCAAGTTTCAGTGTTTTTTAAGTAAAAAGAGGATGGGGGAATATCTTTGTGTCAGTTTGTAGTGTTGCAGAAAACCAAAATGAAACAAAGTACCCAGTACACGCATTGAGTTTTTTTTTTAAACACTGCATTGCCATTTAAATTGTATAAATAATGGCACATATGTAAGTGGACAGTGTTGTGAAAGTATTTATAAGCTGAAAGTATTTGATTTTACTTTGTAATGATATTCAAACTTCCAAGTAGAATGGAATTTTTTTCATGGAACTAGTTTAAATATTAAATAATTTAGATATGTCATGTATTCATGTATATATATATATATATATTTAGTATATAATTATGTTTACTATAAGATAATGGTATATGTTTTATTTCAGAAATACTTCCTGAGATATGCAGTGCTTCTACTTCTCTTTCATTGTTGTCTTATATGGTTTCAGTTGCTCATGTTCAACCGTAGTTCAAATATATATTAAGTGGAAAATTTAGCTGTAAGTAACTCATAGTTTTAAATTGTGTGCTGTCTGAGTAGCGTCTCTCATGGTCCTACTTCTTTCTCATGATGTGGGTTTTCCCTTTGTCCTGTGTATTCACACTATATATGTATATCCACACTGTATATGTATATGTATGTGATCCACAGTGTATGTGTATATGTATATCCACACTGTATGTGTATATCCACACAGTATATGTATATCCACACTGTGTATGTCTCTCACTAGCTAGTCATTTACTAGCTTTTGAAGTTGTTAGGTCATAGGAAACAGATGTAGACAGATGGTTGGGGCAGGGAAGAGGGAGAGAGAAAGAGGAAGGGCGAGGAGGGAACATACACAGAGCTTTTATTATAGTATCTCTGTTCTAATTGTTCTGATTTGACCAGTTATGGCTGAGTTCTTACTGTACCTAATTTATAAACTAAACATATTATCAGTATGAATGTACAGGACAGCAGGTAGTAATTTAGAGGTTAGTATTATTTAATGGTGTTAGACATCTAGCAAGCATCTTCAAACCTAGCAAGCATTATCAAACCACCTAATAGATAAGGAAGTATGTGTTAATGTCATTACTGATAAAAATTTTATGTTTATACTTTCAAAAAATAACATTACTGGAGAAACCCTGCCTTGAAATTCAAAATAATAATAATAGTAATAATAACAACAACATTATTACTGTCCAAGATTGAAATGGATTTTTCAGTTAAAGGCAGAATTGTAAAAGTGAATCAGAAGTGTATGTTTTATTTGTTAAAATATGTATTAAATGACACAGCAATTAAGATCACTGATTTCAGATTTTGAGAGTTCTCTCATTTTTAAAATTTAAACATTTCAATTAGACAGTTATTTGAATTTATCATCAAAGCTTCCATCTGAATTTCCTAAAGAAAGCTTTTGTATTAAAGCAAGATATCAAAGTTTGTGAAAGACGTGTGCAGAGCTCTGCTGTGAGTCCATTAGTTGGTGACAATCTGTTCCTTTTCTGCGAAAGTGTGTTTTGTTGGACAAGGTGGCCTGATGAGCTCCTTTCTTTAGCATCCTGGAAATCATGGCATTAGAAAGCCTCTTAGAGACACATTGTGCATCTGTCAGATGATGGAATTAATACTGGAGTGTCTTAAGTGTCTTAAAGATGACACATGCCAACTGGCAATGAATCTGACCTTGTTTTCTCTCTCTGCCTTTATTCCATTTCATTCCATAAATGTAGTATTTCTTAAGTCATTATTAACATCAAAATGCACTGCTAAGATGTTTTGACATGTCTTGAGGTGGAAATAGCTCGAGTGTGGTTGATGCAGCTGCGCATCTGTTTGTTTCTTTGAAACCAGCATTTATGGGTCCAGGTTGATATCTGCTGCACTTCTGTACCAGCACTGCTGTAAGTTCTGAACAGACACAAGGTCAGTGGTGGGATTCCTGGTGGAGTAGGGCATGGAGCATGTAATACTTACCATGTTACAGAATTCATTGTCATTTTGGATTGCTGGTGTCACTTTGGATCTGAAAGCTAGAGAAGGTTGATAGATGGTAACAATGAAAGCCACATTATATGGGGCGTACTTCAAGTTATGTAGTAAGCTTCACTTAGAATAGGAAAGGTTGGCGTTCATGGTGGATTTCTGAATATTTAAAAATATATCACGTGTAGCAAAGACTTTTACTGTATAGCACACTAGGACACCAACAGTAAACAAGTGCTAAAGCAGCCTAGACTTGGTGTATGGTTATTACCTAGGTTGATGCATACATTTACTTTAAGGAAGCCTTTCTAAATGTTACTGTTTTGGGATGGAATTGGCTACCCAGTGTGAGAGCATGCTGTTTTTATTATTGTGTATGTGCATGATGTGTATGTGGACATATGTGCCCTGGCATGTGTGTGGTGTTCAGAGGACTGCTTCCTGGGGTTGATTTTCTCATTCCACCCTTTATTGGCTAAAAGGATAAAACTTACTTTGCCAGGTTTCCGCTAGCCATCTTACCAGCCTTCAGAGCAAATTTATTTTTACTAGAAGTGTTCACCTTTGGTGATCCACTGTAAGTTCATCCCACGTGCCACACTATCTGGAGATTTTAATTAAAGTGCTTTAATTACTATACCAATTATATTGTTTTGTGGAGGGGAACTATAATTAATTATTAAACCACTGTGGTTTTTTGTCTCTCTCCCTTGGACAGCTCTTGAAAGAACATATTACATACGTTAAATGTCTCTCCATGGAGGTACAGTTTTTGAGAGGAAATTGGGAAAGGGTCTTTCACCTCAGCAGGACATGTGGAGTCAAGTTCCTTGACCAGTGGTGTAACTAGTCTGCCCGGTCCATCTCAGGGGATGTTTTTGAAGCAGATGTAAAACGGCAACTTACAATGCAAGCGGTGGCCTCACCGTTTTAATGTTCTTATTTTTGTGTGGCAATTTAAATATGCTTAGATGCTTTACTGATATTCGAGTTTTTGAATTTTTTTCATTTTTAGTATTCTCAGTTGTGAACTTTATAAAGTATTATTCTGTTTAAGTAAGTCGATAAAGAGCAAGTGTATAGGTTTGTAGTTATGAAATTGGCCAGTCAGTAGAACTTAAAAAGGAAAACAAAACAAAACAAAAAGGCCACTTAGTAGAATTTAAAAACCAACAAAAAACTGATCCATGAGGAGTCTGGGGACTTGTTCTGGAATATGTGTGCTTGTGGTGCTGATAAGTGAGAAAGGTCTTTGAGGAATCTCAGGTGGGAATGGCTTCCCAAGGAACAACCACATTAAATTAAGATGAATTTAGACGGTTTCAAAATAGTAAGACCATTTATGAAGGGACCTGTCTACTGCGGGGTGCTCCCTTCTTGACCCCAGGTAAGGCACAGACCACACAGACACTGGACCCTGAACGGCCTTCCCCGATGACCTGGGAGGACTGTTTAGGACAGCAAGGGTGGGAGTCTTCCCCATCGGCTGCTGTTGGATGAGTAGATCAGGCATCAGGAGGACTAGAAAGTGTGGAAAAAGGATTGGGAGAGGGTGTTACTAACCAATCCCAGTCATAGCATAAAAATGAAGGAACTAGCATATGGCAGGGTGCTCCCCTCTGGACCCTGGATTAGGCACAGACCACATCCAAACGCCAGTGTCCAGGCACAAACCAAACATAAAGACATCCTTTATTAAGCAAGACAGAGACAAGGTGGCTGAATCTGAATCAGGCAGAAACAGCAGCAAATAGCTGTGCAAGTGTTAATTGTAAGAGGGGGAAAGAGGTCCGTGTTAGAATGAGCTAGGATGTGTTGGCAAGTCCTGATTGGGTCTTTTAATTAGGTCAGTCAAAATAATGAATTTTTTGTTTTGTTTTGTTTTATTTTTTTCAAGACAGGGTTTCTCTGTGTAGTTTTGGTGCCTGTCCTGGATCTCACTCTGTAGACCAGGTTGGCCTCAAACTCACAGAGATCCGCCTGGCTCTGCCTCCTGAGTGGTGGGATTAAAGGCGATCGCCGCCACTGCCCAGCAAAATAATGAATTTTGATAGCTGGACCTTGATGTTTTGATAGCTGGACCTTGTTGATCAGCCTCAGGAATATGTCAGGCATAACAAAGTGGCCAAATAAGGGAGCAGACCTTGTTGGCTAGCTGTAGGAATGTAATCAACAGTTTAACAAGGGAGAGGGAAGGGGACAGGACAATACCTGCCGGTGCCATGTTAGCCCTGCTCGGGCCTGCTAGATTCCTTCAGTGTGTGTTCAGGCTTTTGTTGGGATCAGCATGGAGTGAGGCTGGAGAGGTGTAAGTTAGAGGTATTTTAAAAACTGTGGAACACTTTATAGTATTTGGAGTTTCTATTGTAGGAGATGTAAAGATTTCAAAGGATAATATGCAGACACATGAGGTACTATGTATCTGCTTACAAAGTGTAATTGTTGCAGTAATGTAGAAAGATATTGATATGCTCCAAAATAAGTCTCAGAATTAAGGGTATGATAGTACTATTTTGGAAAAGATCATGAAAGTCGGCTGTTAAACAGTGGAGAGAAGGGGATGGAGTGAAACAGAAATTGTAGATTAGACAACCCCTGAAGTCACTGACATGAAGATACAGTTACCCAGCTGTGTTAGGTGCCAGAAGTTGAAAGACACAGTTTCGAGATTGAAGTAGGTGTCATAGTTATGTAAGTCAGTAGCTAACGTCATGAAGGTATGAAAAAGTGCCTGAGGAATTTGTACAGAACAGAGAGCAGAGAAAACAGAATTCTTAAGAAAAGCCATCAAAAAGCCTGGGAAGTGGTGAGGGAATTAGGAAAACTTGGAGACTGGATCTGTAGAAACCAGTTAAATGGGTTGTTTCTCAGGTGGACGGGGACACATACTTCTAGAGTAGAGGTAAGTACTGTTTTACACTGCATTTGAGTGAAATGCTCAGGGATCTTAGGCAGTATATTTTACTTCAGTCTATGAGGTAGAAGTCAAGGAACTAGATACAGCTTGAATCTTTGTCATTCAAAGATTGTGCATCTCATGTGCATCTCGGGCTTACATGAAGCAGCAGCCGGGCAGTAGTGTATCATTTACTTTAGCATTCGTTTAATACAAGGGTTTTCATTATGGTCCTCATTCAGCTGCTGGCTGTGGCGCTTTTGCTCTCCTTGTGTAAATATGGGGTAAGCAAGGAGGAGCTGTTGGGGGCCTCTGCAGCAGCTTGGCTTTCCTTCTGGCAACAGCAATAGAGGCAGTAGGTAGACCCAAGCAACAGTAGCAGCATCAGCATCAGCATCAACAACAGCAGCAGCAGCAGCAGAAGCAGCAGCAGCAGCAGCAAATAGAGGCAGTAGGCAGGCCCAAGCTTCATCATCATCATCATCATCAGTAGCATCATCATCATCATCATCATTATCATCATCATCATCAGCATCATCATCATCATCATCATCAGCAGCAGCAGCAGCAGCAGCAGATAGAGGCAGTAGGAAGGCCCAAGCAGCAGCATAGAGCAGCCTGTAGTGCTAAGAGTCCTCAGACTACCTTGGTATCCCCTGTGTCTCTTGGCAAAGGCCAGTGATGGAGTCTGACAACTTGACAGCTCTCTGAACCTCCCCTGGCACCAAGTTTCTCTGGCTCATATACCTTTTCTCCCAGTTAAGTTTGACTCTTTGCTTGCTTTTCCCTTCTCTCTTTACATTTGCCTCTCTTCTTTCCTCCCTAGTTCTGGAACTGTTCAGTAGCTGCTCAGGTTTTCAGGGAGCAGGATGCCCCCCTCCTTCCATAGGTTAACCATGCCAGGACTCCCTGGGGGTATCTGCCTTCTCAGACTGCTTCCTCCTCCTCGGGGTGTGGAAACAGAGTGCATGTTGGCATGCTAGGGAGTGAATGCTGCCATCTCTGCAACCAGGACCACCTTAGGGACTGCTGCTGCTGCTTCGGCTGCCATGCACTCACCTGCCTTGCTGCCTTGACGGTTTGTCCTGTCAGTTCAGTCATTGCCACCACCACTGCCGCAGCTCCGTCGTCACCACTGTTCTCTTCTAGCTCTGCTGCTCCCTTATGTTACCGGTTTTGCTGCGCCAGTTAGAAGGCCACTGGAGAGAGCTCTCTTTATTAGGTCTGGTGTCATACCAAGGAGGCGGCACAGGAATGTGTCTTCAAGTGCATTCACTGAGTGAGCCTGAGTAGCCAGCTTGTGTAGCACACTAGTCACTGCCTTTGCAACCTTTGATTTGGACCAATCATGGTCTAGTCTCTAGAAAACACCAGCCACAGCAGATTCTCTGCTACTGTGTGGTCAGGGGAAATGCTCTTCCTTCTGCCAAGGTGGAAATGCTTGCAGGGTCATGGTCACCTAGAGTTCATTGAGGCTCGTCGTGGCCAGCTGTCTGGTGAACATTGTTTCAGACATCCCGGCTGTGACTGCACATTGAATAACCAGAGCAATAGGTTCTTGAGGTGTTCACGCACTATTCCAAACAGTTGGTGCCGGCAGGATAGTGTGGCAGGCTGTTAGACTGACAGCCCTTTTATTCAGTAGCCAGGGCCTCAAGGGAGAGCCCAGCAGCTGCTAACTAGGGAGTCAGTTTGCCCAATCCCCATTCTTTTGCTTATTTACAGGACATGAATATCAGAAACAGTGCTTATACACAAGCTTCAAGCAATTATCATTGGCCCTTTAATCCCAGCACTCGGGAGGCAGAGGCAGGCAGATCTCTGTGAGTTCACGGCCAGCCTGGTCTACAGAGCGAGTTTCAGGAAAGACTCCAAAGCTACACAGAGAAACCTTGTCTCAGAAAGAAATTACCACTGGCACTAAGAACAGTACATACACACACACACACACACACACACACACACAATTTTTGAGATTGTAATATATTTTCAACTTCCTTTTCTTCCCTCCAGACCCTTCCTTATACCCCTCCTTGCTCTCGTTCAGATTCACTCGTTTCAGGGCTGACTATTTGGTATTGATAACCAATCAGCATGCTGCTCTTCCCTGGGGAAGATCATTTCGCCTGCTCTCAGCTTTCCTTAGTTGCCTGTAGTTCTTTGTGTGGGAGTGAGGCCTCCTGGGCTTAGCTTTCCTTGTCCACTTTGGCCTGTCTGGTGGTGGTCTTGTTTAAGCTCATGCTTAGGCAGTCATGTTGATGTTGCTTCGACCTTCCTTGGTACTGCTGCCGTGAGGACCAGCTTTTAGCAGCTCAAGGACTGAAGGAGAGCCACAGAGTAGACGGGACTAATCCTTCAACTTGACTTTTCTATCTGAGGGAGTAAAATACTGTTGAGGGGGGCTAAACTTAACTCTCTGGGGCCAGCAAAAAAGGGGAAAAAACCCCACACCTTTAGGGTCTTTCTATTATCTTCTCTCTCCGTTCTTTATTTCCTTTCTTACTTCTACCCAGATGTATCTCTCTCTTGATGTCTCTCTTGATATCTTCCTTCTAATTAACTTTGTTTTTCCCCTTACAGCTTATATATTCCAGCAAAATCTTTCAAGTAGTATAAAAATAGTGTGATTATATTCTATTTTTAAGTGAATGATTACAATGATTAAATACAAGTAAAACACGTTTTTCATATTCCTTACATGATTAAACATTTTACATATTACAAGTGAAAAACAAATTATCCTAAGAACCCACATACATTCATACCCAGCAACTTGTTATATATTAAACAGGGTGTAAGCAAGCAAGGTATTTTTCTCAGCCAGTTCTTTTGCTGGTAGGCTGCATTTTGTGGTTACAAAGAAAAGACCAATCATTTTATTATTTATCTCAAAAAGTAATCTTATAAGGAATCTTAGAAGAATCACAAATCTAAACTCTTATATATGAAAAACAATCAGTCATCTTTATTTAACTCCCCAGGGTGCAAACCCATTCATCAACAGTTTTTTATATCAGGAAGTTGAGGGCAGAAATGGGCACAAGGAATTAATCATCATCTTTGATCACCAACCCATCCTAACAAGGAAGGCACATCAGCTGATCATAATGGGCTCCTTTGTTCTTGTTCCTTGACCTCAACTAGTCCCTCACTCAACTGTGCCTTTCCAAACCTTAGATGGTTTGCCAAGGTTTTTTACCTCAAAGCTAGTAACAAAAACATATTAATCTAACCTTAAGTCATTTTTGAAGCTTTGTCTTGGCTGTGATGCACACAGAAACCTGTAAACACATCTCTCAACATTAAAATTAAAAGAACTTGTGCTAACTTAGCTTTGGGGACTGAGTTTTTTTTTTAATTATTAACTGAAGCCACAGTCTGTATGGCTCCTCAAGAGAGACTCGCTGCCGGGCGGTGGTGGCGCACGCCTTTAATCCCAGCACTCGGGAGGTAGAGCCAGGCGGATCTCTGTGAGTTCGAGGCCAGCCTGGTCTCCAAAGCGAGTTCCAGGAAAGGCGCAAAGCTACACAGAGAAACCCTGTCTCGAAAAAACCAAAAAAAAAAAAAAAAAAAAAGAGAGACTCGCTGTGTGTCACTTACTTGTTCTTATTTTCTATCCTCTGCAGCCCCTGTTCTGTCAGGGGTGGGGCAGTGGGGGAGGGCAACACTTTAACTGTACAGCTTAAGAGGAAATCATCTTTATAACAATTCACAGGTAAAAATACCCAGTAGGACAGGATATTTCCAGGAGATACCCACACTACATTAAAGGTAGTGGGGATGTCCCCACGCCCATTCACACCATGCCAATACTAGAGAAAAAAATGCCAGTGGCAAATTGGCCACGTGCACCTTGGGGGCACAGCTTCACAGCAAACTCCCTGATCCTCTGGCTCTTAAAATCTTCCCACCCACTTTCTGCCTCATTTCTATCCTTACTGTAGGAATGTTTTGTAGTTGTATCCTTTGGGAATGGGCTGCACAATTCTCCATTTTGATTGGTTGTGGTTTTCTGTAATGGTCTTTGTTGCAAAGAGAAGTTTTCTTGATGAAGGGCGAGGACTACATGTATTTGTGGGAAGGAGACATATTTAGAGTGTGCTTAGGGATCATGCTGGTTTAGTTTAGCAGCAGGGAGAGGTAGGTCTCTCTGACCCTTCTCAATTAGACCAGCAAAACCAGCTTTAGTGGAGCTTGTTAGAATGAAAAAGTTTAGGTCCTACTGACCTGGTTTTGAAATGTTCAATTAAATAAAGAACAGCTCCTTGACAAATTCTGGTCCATGCTAAAGTTTGGGCAGTTATACTTTGAAAATGCTCTTCATATGTTAGTAGCTAGCTCCCTTCACTTCCTTATATAGGCCTGTCTGGATGTCATTTCTGATTTGTTTATGTTTTAGGTGCTTTTATATACATAATGTAAATATTATTTTACATTTTTAATTTGAGTATTTTTTTAAATTGTGTGTGGTGTTGTGGAATGCTGTCCTTTGGGTATGACCTGATGATTGCTATCTTGAAACCTCAGTTGTTATGATTTTTTTTTTCTGGTAGGATGCCCTCACACTATTGGTGCTATTAACATCCCTCCTAGAAGAGGGACTAGGGAGGATCATCAGATCCATCATGTCTACCCAGCATCATGGAATCCTGCCACAGCTGCATCTGTGGGGTTTGGGGAGGTGCTAGATAGATTATACAAGAAAGAGAGTACACAAGAGGTAGAGGGTGACTGTGAAGGGGATCCAGGTGATGTACCTGTTGTGAGTCATAAACCTGTGCTGGATGAGGCAGCTGCCAGTCATCCATTCTCCTGTAAGTAGCCCCAATATATTGATTGGTTGACTGAATTAGACTTGCATGGAATTGTTTCTTTGGTTTGTTAGTATCCTGTCTGATGCCAATAGGAGGTTCTGTATGTTTCTCCAGGGAAAGTCACACACCATCTGTCACATGTAAATAGGTATGAAGGTTTTCGTCTAGGAGATCCTGTTGACATGCAAAGGATTGTAGATTTTGGAGTACTCAGGATTTCAGGGTTTGGGATTGGAGATGCTCACCTTGGGACATAAGGTTTATTTCTAGCTGTGCAGAACTGAAGCTGATAAAGCTGCTCTTTGTGTCTCTGTCTGGATCTTCTATGCTTTTGCCTCTGACCTTTCTGCTCGAAAAGTCTCTTTACAGATACATTGCATTCCAGAAACGCATCTTGTCTATTTAATGTGTCATTACTACTTTGAGTTTTGTTCCTGTTTCTGTCTGGTAGATACTAAAGAAAATGACCCATAGTCTTTTCACACTCTCCCTACACCAGTTGTACTTACATTGCTTTGAAACAGCCATTGTTACGGCATCTCCTGTTTCCTTCTGGACCCTATAAACTTGCTGAAAGGAACTTTTCGGTGTATGCTGTTTGAAGTATTTGAGTGCAGTGACAATGTCGTTTGGGGGACTGCTTTGCTCAGTCTGTCAACGTTTTCAGCCTGAACTACATTAGTAAACATGGCGTAAGCTAATGATGCTGTGGTATAACTACATACTAATGTCTTTACATCATTATTTTAACATGCTTTGAATTCTTTAAATATTCTAATTTATTTCAAATATATGACCTCTTGACTTTATTATTTTCAGATTCAAACTTCTTGTAATACTTTACCTCACAGCCAGTCCTTTTTCTTCACAGGTAACTGTTCTGAGATTGTTGGTACTCATACCCTTTGTTCATTGTGGTCCATTGTTGGCATCACCAGCTCACCAGAGGAGCTTAGAGCTGCAGTGTCGCAGACTGCCCTCCAGGAGCTCTGCTTCAGAGCCTGTACTCTATCAAGATGCCTAGATATCCATATGTACACTACGGCCTTTTCAGATGGAATAAGATTAGGATGCGAATTGATTTTCGTAATTGATCAGTTAAAAAACTGAGCACGAGGTTTCGGAGGGAAATGTAGAGTGCAAAGAAAGCCTTAATGTTAGATTAGTAGTGGGTAATTAAAAAATTAAAATGAAACCAATTAAATTTACCTTGAGATGGAAAATTAGTCGGCTTCTCCACATTGATATTCATAACTAGCGTGGCAGATGTGTAAGCTAGCCTGTACTAATTAATCCTTATTAAAATTCCACATAGAATTCTGTGCTCTATAGCTATGACCTTAGATTGGGGCAATATGTGTAAACTTACGTTGAAAGCTTCAAAACTGAAGATAGAATTCAAAAGGAATAGTAAATAGAGTTTTTTTTTTTTTTTTTTTTTTCCTTTTTCGAGACAGGGTTTCTCTGTGTAGCTTTGCGCCTTTCCTGGAACTCGCTTTGGAGACCAGGCTGGCCTCGAACTCACAGAGATCCGCCTGGCTCTGCCTCCCGAGTGCTGGGATTAAAGGCGTGCGCCACCACCGCCCGGCTGTAAATAGAGTTTTTAAATAATGTTTATACCTTAAAATAAGAACAGTATTATTTCAATATTTTCTCTTTTGGGCTGTTTGATAGGATACTTATCTTTATTATTATCCTAAAAGTGAGTAAACAAAATTTAATATAGTCATTGTGGCACTAAAAGCGACTGTGTTGATATTGTGTTCCCCAAAATATTGTGCACCCTAATAAACTTATCTGGGGTCAGAGAACAGAACAGCCACTAGATATAGAGGGCAGAAAATGGTGGCACACATGCCTTTAATCCTAGCATTCCAGAGGCAGAGATCCATCTGGATCTCTGGGAGTTCAAAGCCACACTGGAAACAGCTAGGCATGGTAACAAGAGCCTTTAATCCCAGAAAGTGATGGCAGGAAGCAGAAAGGTATTTAAAGCGTGAGGACCAGGAAGTAGGCCTGGTTGAGCTTTTAGGCTTTTGAGCAGCACAGTTCAGCTGAGAGGCATTCAGTCTGAGGAAACAGGATCAGCTGAGGAATTGGCGAGGTGAGGTCGCTGTGGCTTATTCTGCTTCTCTGATCTTCCAGCTTTAAACCAACACCAGGCCTCAGGTTTGATTATATTAATAAGACCTTTTTAAGATTCCTGCTACAAGCGACTTAATGATTGAGCCAACACAGTATCCAAATTTTGTTACTAGAACACTGATATTTGATGACTTGTATACAATATGTAGTGGTCAATATGTGTATAATATGTAGTGTATAATATATAGTGGTCAAATCAGGGTTATAGGGATATTAATCACTTTGAAAAATTATTGTTTTTTTATTGATAGTATTAAAAATCTTCTCTGCTACTTTGAAGTATCTTGTTAATTACTGTTAACCATAGTTATCCTACTAAGAATGTTAAAATTTATTTTTACTACCTAAATGCAATGGGATGATTTTTAAATTATCTTTTTCTCTTAATCTTGAAGTCTTTGTAAATTGAGGCACATACACAAATATTTGTGTCTAGTTATGTCTGTGTCTCTCTTAATATATATACATATGTATATAAAATACATGTGTGTATATAGGTTGCTTCACTGTGTGTCTGTTAATATGTGTGTATCCTTCATGCCTATCCATCTATCTAGCCATATATTTAAACTAGTGGATCCAGTTTAGTTCCAGTGAAAGGCTTATGGACTCTATTTATACTTCTAGTAAATAAACTCTTTAGTTTGTTCTCTGGGTCATTAATTTCATATTACTAAATAATAAACACGTTGACTAAAAGCATATTAACATAAAATGGAAAAACATGAAGAAATTCGTGTTCAAAGTTCTATTCATTTTTCTCTCCCTGCTTCCCGTCCACCTGTAGTTGTGTATTGCAGTAGTAATGATTATTCTGTGTACTGCCTTTCTGAAGTAGATTTGTAAGTTCAGTAGCTCTTCAGACGTGAGGATTTAAAAGAAGGCACTAGAGGGAAGGAGAGATGGACAGTAGTAACCAGAACACACAGGCATAAAGAATAAAGAACTTAAGATGTTGGGTATGGAAAGGAAAGGACAGTGAAAATTAATGAAATGATTCTACTCTAGTGGTTGGAAGTGAGGAAAGATCGATAGAAGGGTGGCATTGGTAACTGGTGTAGGGGAAATGTGGGCATTGAATATGAACTATAAATTCTCATCTACCAACACTGTGGTTTAGCCATTGTAATGCCAGACATCACATGCTATTTATGTATTTGTGATTGTAGTGGTTAAAAACCCTTCCATGTGCTATCAGACAATTATATAGAGGCATAATACTTGATGTATCTGATTATCATCTCCAATATTGATGCTGTCATATCTGTCTCCAGTTTTGGTGTTTACTGTTGATAGCATGCTGAGATGTATCTTTTTTTTTGTTGTTTTTTGTTTTTTGTTTTTCAAGACAGGGTTTCTCCATGTAGTTTTGGTGCCTGTCCTGGATCTTGCTCTGTAGACCAGGCTGGCCTCAAACTCACAGAGATCAGCCTGCCTCTGCCTCCCGAGTGCTGGGATTTAAGGCATGTGCCACCACTGCCTGGCTGAGATGTGTCTTAGAATAACCTTTTGTGTTGGCTAATTTTTATATGAATTTGACACAAGCTAGAGTCATCTGGAAGAAGGAATCTTAAGAGAATACCACTGTAGAATTTGCCTGTTGGCAAGTCTGTGGGGCATTTTCGTGATGGGTGATTGATGTGGGAGGATCTGTCTCACTGTGGGTGGGACCATCCCTGGGCTGGCGATCCTGGGTGCTGTAAAAAAAATCAGGCTGAGCAAGCCTTAAGAGCAAGCTAGTAAGCAGCCATCCTCCCTGGCCTCTGAATCATTCCTGTTCCCGGGTTTTTGCCATGCTTGCGTTCCTACCTTGACTTCCTTTGTAGATGGATTTTGATGTGTAAGTGAAATAAACCCTTTCTTTCCCAAATTGCTTATGGTCATGGTGTATTATCAGAGCAATCAAAACCCTAACTAAGATACATTTCTCACCAGCTTGTATGTTACAGTTACTTATAAATGCAAGTATACATTCATTATGCCATCCAAAGTTGTCTCATTCTGCATTAATTCTTCCAGTTACATTTTCATCTTAGATATTGTAGTCTGCCTCTAGAATTTAAATTGACTATTTTAATTATTATTATTTTTTTTTTATGTCTGACATCTTGAGCATGTAGAATGCAGTTCATTGTCATTCTCTGCTAATTTCACCATCTGTGCTGTGGGTTTTATTGATTACTTTTTTCCTTATGTTGGAATGTGTCCTGTTTTTCTTTATGCTTTGAATTGTCTGAATGGCGGCTATCAGGCACTGTAAGTTTTACAGATGGCTACAGGATATGTTTGTCTTCTTCGAAGTATCACTGAGGTTTACTCTGGTTGTGATGCAAGTTATTTTGATGCTGTGAAGTCTTCATGTAAGATTTATTAGGCAGAACCAGAACAGCATTCCATATGAGAGATAATTATTCTTTTCTACTGAGGCAGGGCCTTCTGAGTACTCACTAATGCATTTTAAATTACGAGTTTTGTTCCACGTGGCTGGTGGAAACGGCTGCTATTCTTGGCTGTGAGTGTCAGGTAACTGCTTTTCTTAAACACATGTGCTGTGTACTGATTATCCATGGTCTGAGTCTCCTGAGATGGAATATACTCATGTGGCAAATTATATGAAGCAGGTTGTTACAGGGAGCCCGGAAGAACAATAGATGCCTAGCTTGTCATTCACGGGGCTCAGGAAAGGTACCCATGCAGATCAACTCTTGATTATATGTGCCCCACTTGTACCACTAGAGTGAACCCCAGGAAGCAATCTGTCCTCAGCTCAGGGCAAGATAGCAATCATAGACAGACCTCCATTTCTAGGGAGGAGATTACCAGTCATAGTAGTTTGGGTTAAATCTTTTCCTGGCCACAGGTACATCTTCAAATGTAGGATATGATCAGCATTTAGGTGACTATTCAAGATCTAGAGTTTTTCAGATTTCTCTCTAACTCAATAGTTCTTTAACTTGGTTCTGGTTTCCTTGGGTACCTGGCCTCTCTGTTGGTATGCCCTCCATGTTTCAGCCTTGTATCAGTCTCTCTGAAGGAAATAAGGCCCCCTCTGTTTCCTATCTCTTCAACATTAATGCCTTTTATTTCCTGATGTGCACTGTCCTATAGTTTTATTGTGATTTTTATTTGTTTGCTTCTGTTGGGAAGATAAATCTGTATACTTTTCTCTGTGCTGGTTAGTCTTTTTACTTGACACAAACTGTAGAGTCACCTGGGTAGACTGGATCTCCATTGAGGAGTGGTCTGTAGGCATTGCCATGGGGCAGTGTCTTGATTAATGATTGATGTGGGAGCGCTCAGAGCAGTGTGTGTGATACCACCCTTGGGCATGTGGTCCTGGGTTGTATAGGAAAGCAAGCTGAGCATTCCTCTTGGTCTCTGCTTCAGTATCTGCCTCCAGGTCCCTGCCTTGAGTTCCTGCCTCATTTTCCCTCATTGAGGGACTGTAACTTAGGAGATGTAATATAATAATTCCCTTCCTTCCTAAGTTGTTTTTAGTCAGTGTTTTTCCACAGCAACAGAGAGGCAAAGGAACAGAAACTTGTATCAGGAATGTGGGGTATTCTGTGATGAACCCGGACATGTATCTTTTTTTTTAGAGAATTCTGGAAGGATTTTGGAGCTTTAGCTAGAAAGTACTCTGAACTTAATGATCTGTTATGGGAGCGTGGATAATAGAACATTGAGAGAGGTACACAGGATGAATGCCTGGCTTGTGAAGTTTCAGAGGGAAGCAAAGACTGTCGCAGCTGTTCATGAGATATTTTGAACTAAGAACCATGGAAGTAAAGCCTTTGCTTTACTGGGACAGTGGATGCTGGTTACCTGGAAATGAAGAATCAGCTGTGATTAATAAGAGGTCGGCATCATTGAGATAAAAATTTGGGGGTCAGCATGTAGAAGCTGTGATTCAGAGGGATCCAAGGCTCTCCATCACACTGATAGCACCCCTGGGCAAATGATGTGTAATACTCACACAATGGTACTGATTTGAAGGCCTGGAAGGCTCATGGAGAGCAGCTGAGGCTTGGTACTGTGTGGCAAGGTCAGCATCTCCCTGAAGAGAGAGTAGGACAGGCTGTTGATGAAGGTGCAGTCTCAGTTGTAGTGGAAGCTCCAGGATTAAAGGAGCTATGTAGAGAAGCTAAGGCTTCCGCCATCAGGCAGGGTCAGAGGCTAAAGAGAACCTAGGGGAGGCACTAACGAAGGCGCAGCCTAAGTGACAGTGGGACCCCAGCATATTGGAGGTGACCATCAAGAACGGTGTCATGTGTGGAGTGGAGCTGGCCAGAACCTATGAGACAAGCTGTGTGTGCTGAGGATGGCAGAGGTACCAGAAGTAGAACTGTCCATGCCCTTTGGGTCGAGAAGATCAGAGTGAGTCCTAGCTGTCAAACACTCAGTAGTTTATACTGTTGGATTTTGCGTGACCTGAGTGTAACTGTGCTCTGTTTCTTTCCTTTTGGAATACGAAAGTATGTAACTTATTTTGGAATTTACAGGAACCCACAGTTAAAAGACTTTTTAGATTCTCAATTTAATTCTCTTATATGTATAGTGTTTTGCCTGCCTGCATGTATATGTACCACATGTGTACCTGGTCCTCACAAAGTATTGGATCTGCTAGACCTGGAGTTAGAGATGCTTGTGAGCTTCCTTGTATGTGATGGGGAAGTGAACCCAGGTCCTCTGCAAAAGCAGCAAGTGCTCTTAACAGTTGATCCATAATCAGCCTTGAAACTTTTGGCGTTGGAAATGTTGAAGTATTTAAAGTGTGAGAATTCTAAAATTTGTACTGTGTTTTATATTGTTACGTTAATATTAACATGAAATCATTGGGGCAGAGATTTAAAGGTTAGGAATTAATGTGATGAGCCTATTCAAGTTGTTAAAGTGTCAGCTGTGCTAGTTACCTTCCGTCAACTTGGCACACCTGGGAAGATGGACCCTCAACCGAATTGCCTTCATTAGACTGACTTACGTTATTTACAGTCTGGATGGCCTATGGCTCAAGCATCTCACTAGCTAGCTCTTATAACTTAACCCATTTCTATTTATCTATAAGTTGCCAAATGGCTTTGTGACTTACTGGTGCTTTCACTTCTTGCTTCTCTTGCAGTGAGCATCTCTTCCGCCTCCCCTCTCCTCTCCCTCCCTCTCCAGTTGCAATGTACCGCCTAACCTTATTCTGCCTCACCATTGGCCAAACAGCTTTATTTATCAACCAATAAGAGCAACACATATTCACAGCGTACAGAAAGACATCCCACAGCAGAACTCCTGACCTGGCTTCCCTTGATAATGAACTCTGACCTAGAAGATGTAATAAATAAACCCCCTTTCTTCCCAAATTGGTTTGGGTCATGCTTTTATCACAGTGGAGAAACAAACTAATACACTATGTTATTCCAGATATGGAAGAGTTATATTTAGTGTTTTGTTTTCCAAAGTAATGTGAGACTAAGAAACATTTCCAGTGTCCTGGAACTCACTCTGTAGACCAGGCTGTTCTGGAACTCACAGAGATCCATCTACCTCTGCCTCCTGAGTGCTGGGATTAAAAGTGTCAGCCACCACCCGCCAGCTAAGAAAAATCCTTAAAGGGGAGAAGTCGCTTGTGTTGTAAAGCCAGTGCAGCATGGCAGCACTCATTTTAGCTTTGTGTTTTTATACCTTTGTCTCAGAACCTAAGTACAGCGTTTTCCTTTTTAAAGTATGTATATATATATATATATATATATATATATATATATATATATATATATATACACACACACATATATATCAAACTAGATTTAAAGTAAGGTGTTGCCTTGGATTCTGCATGGGACTGGACTAGGCCCTCTACATAATCGAGACAGTTGTGTAGCTTGATCTGCTTAAGGGGCCCCCTGGCAATAGGATCAGGATCCATCCCTGGTGCATGAGCTGGCTTTTTGGAGCCAATTACCTATGGTGGGACACATCGCACGGCCTTGGTGCAGTGGGGAGGGTTTTGGACCTGCCTCAGCTGAATGTACCAGGCTCTGCTGACTCCCAATGGAAGGCCTTGCCTTCTTGTAGTAGGGAATAGGGCGTGGAATAGGGGGAGAGGCTGGAGGGGTGGGAGGAGGGAAGAGGGGGATCTGTGATTGGTATGTAAAATGAATAAAAATATTTATTAATAATAAAAAATAAAGTGAGGTGTTTGCGTGTGTGTGCGTGCACACTTGTGTGTGTACATGCATGCGTGAATATTTGTGTTTTACTGGTTGCATTTCTCTTTGCTCTGTTAAATTAAATTAAGTAGCATTTAATTTGCTGTATGCTATAGAGACTTTAGTAGTTAATAATCACTAATATTAGTTGAATAATAAATGTCTAAAGGATGTATCTTTAATGTATTTAGTTAAACTAATCCTTAAAATTAAGATAGATAAGCTAGCTCCCTGGTGATAACTAGTGTTTACTACTTAGCTGTGGTTTCAGAGTTTTCCAGTCTTGTGTCTAAGTTGTCACAGGTTCATTTTGTCAGAGCGATTTTACAAGATGAATACTGAAGTCTGTTAGTCATTCCCTTTACAGTTAGATGTTCTAGTTGAGTGTATTGTAAAAGTGAGGCAGTTTCTAAAACAGAAGGGTTTCTTTATAAAGTTGATATTATTTGCTTAGATACACACAGAAAAAGCAATATACTATTTCTTAGGGGGCTTTTACTAAAAAATGATCTGGTTGTTTCATTAACATGCTTGGTATGTTAGTAGTTATGAGCTTATTGCAGTGCACACTAAGTTATAGCCTTATTCTTCACAATACTGTCCTACTTTAACCCTTTTATATCAATTGTACTTCTGTTTTCCTTATAAAATGACTAATTTTATTAACATAAAGATTTGAAAAATGAGGTGTATGTATAAGTCTCAGAAAAGTACAGTGCTCAAATAAGTGCACCCAAAAATATGAGGTTGGGTTTGAATAAAATTTTATTGATAATTCTGTTTATGAAACACAGACATTTTCTAATTGTACCCAAGTGCCTTTTCAAGTAGCAGAAGAGCGTTTCTGTGCAGCACTGTAAACTGCCCATGTCCTGCAGAGAAGCTGTTCCTAGGGAGGGACAGATGGCTCTGTGCTCCGTGGCCACTTCTAGCCTAGTTCCCAGGTTCCTCCTTTCAGTTTTCCAAGACCATTTTTTGATTAAATTCTAACTTCTTTTCTCCCCTCAAGTCGTTCTCTTCGGCATGATGAGCTCTGCCCCTTCCCTCCATTAATTATAAACAGTCAAGTATATGAAATAGTAAGACTGTGGGCAGTCTAAGATATTACTTACATAAACCTAGAACACTGGTTGTGTGTAATAAGCTAAATATACAGGAGTTTCGATTGACACGGGTTGGGACATCCTTAGTGGATTGTTCTGCATCCTGCCACGTGCACCTTTTCAAAACAATACAAAACAATGCCAACAACAACAAAAACTGAGTTCTGGGGACTTTACTCAGGTCCTCCATTTCAACAGAAGGGATCAAGGGCATATACTAAAAGCACATGACTGAACCTTATTAAGTTTTTGACATTTTATAGTCAGTCACTTGTCAGAAATACGTATGGGCTAGATTGTAAGGCATTCGGAGTTCTAGCTTTAGAATTTAGTTTATGCTGTGAATTGTTTTCAGTTAATACTTTGAAGTAAATGTTTATTTTCCAGTATGTGTGTGTAAATGTATGCATTGTTTTTAAACACACACACACACACACACACACACACACACACACACTCACTTGTGATTTTATGGGTCTTTTCTTTCTTAACCTATGGCCCAGCATTGGCATTTTTGGATGATGCTTTTCATGTAAAGTGGTTCTTTGTAGATTCAGTCTAAATAATTCCCCTGAGCATGAAATTACATCTTAATTGTGGGTTTTTAGTTAAATAAATGCTGTTGGGAGAAGGGTCTAGAAAACTTTAATTGTTATTTTGTGTGACATTTATATTTATCTAGAATTCAGTTTCTTCCTCGAATCCATACATAAGTCAAATGCTTATTAATTTATATATTAAATTGTTTCTTTAGCATTGTATTCTATAAATACTTTACTTTCATGGTGCTTTCTTATTAAAAAAATACATTTTGGAGGGACTGGGGAGATAGCTCATTTAAATATTTGTTTTCAAAGCATGAGAACCTGATTTAAATCTCCAAATCTTAGGTTTTAAATATATTTTTTTATTAAAAGCTATATGTGATAGCATGCCTTGTTATCCTGGTGCTTGGTGGTTGGGGGCAGGTGGCTTCCTGGGGTCTGCTGGCCAGCCAATCTAACCTCTAGGTTAAGATCCAGGCCAGTGAGAATCCCTTTCTCCAGAACCAGTAAGAAGAAAGACAGTGCCTGAAGACCACCAAAGGTCATTCTCTGGCCTGGAGATGCATGTGCACACAGTGTATGCCTCTTACCCAGTAATACTTTTTAGGTGGGGAGAAGATGAAATTCACAGGTAAATAAAAGAGGTGGTGTACAGGTAGGCTATCCATCCCTTGTTGCCACACATTTTCCCGGTCTCTGCCAGAGTGGGGCATTTGTTACCATTGATGAGTATCATAAACATGCAAAGTGCAAAGATTTCTCTGGGCTTACTCTTAGCATTGTATGTTTTGTGGTTTACTTAGACAGATGTGTAACTGTATCGTTTATTACAATATTAATACAAAGTAGTTTGACAGCTGTCAAAATCCTGTCTTCCACATATTCACTTTTCTCTCTTACCCAGCTCCTGAAAATTACTGGTCTTTTCATTGTCTCTGTAGGTTTTTTTTTTTCCTTTCTAGAAAGTTCTGTAGTTAGTCAACAATAAGTAGACTTCCCAGATGGGTTTCTTAGTGATAGGCATGTGTAAGTTTCTTCTAGGCTGTTCTGTTTTGTTTTACATCTTATTTCCTCTTATCACCAAAAGTTCTCTATTATCTGCTGCAACTGTTTATCCAGTCACTGAACACAGGGTATTTGGTTGCTTTGGGGTTTTTGCAATATAAATAAAGTTTCTGTTAATGACTCTACTGGTGTTTCTGTAGACATAGTTTTTAATTCCTTTGTGTGGGTGCAAAGAAATGTGATTTGCTGGATTATATGCTCAAAGGTAATGTTAATGCTTAAAGAAGTGTCCATTTGTCTCTGAAGAGGCTGTGATGTGTATACCTCCATCAGTGAGTGAGAATTTTTGTTCTTCCACATCTTTGTCAATTGTAGGTATTATCATTGATCTGGATTTTGGCTATTCTGATGGGTTTTTTGTCTAATTTGCATTTTACTGGAGATATATGATATGGAACATCTTTTCATATACTTATTTATATATTCTCTAGTGATTGTCATTTAAAACAACCAGTTTGTACTTTTATCCCTGTCCCTAGGGTTTTTTTTGGTAGGTTTTAATTAATTAATTTATTAGCCACATTTTCATTAACTATTTTCTCACAGTCTATTCCTTATCTCCTCATTCGTATGGTAATATTTTTTGCAGAACAGACATTTTAATGAAATTCAGAGTATGACTTTTTCAGATATTTTTCTTATAGATCATGCCTTTGGTGTTATATCTAAAAATTCTTACCACAGCCAAGGTCATGTAGATATCTCCCACTTTACCATCTGTGAGTTTTGTAGGACACTTTATATTTAGGTGTGTGACACATTTTGTTAAATTTTGTGGTGGATGTGATATTTGTGTTGGGTTCACTCTTTTTTAAATACAGGTTTTCAATTGTTCTAGCATCATTCATGAAGAAACTTTGCTGTATTTTAATGTCTTTTCTCCTTAAACATGTATTTAACCTCCTGTTTTGGGTTGCATGTGGCCTTCCTCAGGAGTTTTGCCGTGATGCATCTTTATTTGCTTTTTAATGCTATCTTCCTTTATTCCATCTTTGTTCTTCCTTTCTTTGAGTAACTTGAGGGTAGAACCTGTATTACTTGTCTTCTTTCTAAAGAACATTCTGTAGCTTATCTTCGAAGGCGGCTATGCTCACCACTGTACCACCAATGTAATATTTCTGTCCTGTGTCCTGCAAGGGTGGTCTGCTGGTAATACTTTCTCAGTTTATATTCATGGAGAAAGTCTTTATTCACTTCAGTTTTGAAGGATGTCTCTTCTTTGGGCATAGAATTCTCAATCCCCACCCCTCCCCCAATAGTTGCAATATTTCCGTCCAGTTCTTGAATTTCTGAGAAGTCAGTTGTAGTCCTTACTTTTAGTCTTCTTTAGCTAATGTTTCATCCCCTCCCTATAGTGTTTTATCTTTGATTTTTCTTTCCTTTTAAGTGTGTGTGTGTGTGTGTGTGTGTGTGTGTGTGTGTGTGTGTGTGTGTGTTACACTTGATGTACTTGGTAGTTTTCTGAGCTTTTTGGATTTGTAGTTTTATGTCTGAAGTGAATTTGGAGAAATTCCTCACCGCTACTGTTGCACATGTTTCTTCTGTTTGCTTTCTCTTCCTGTTGTATCCCAGTATTTATGTTAACGATTCATACTTGTCTTGCAGGACTTGGGGATTGGGCCATATTGTGCTCAGTCTCATTTGCTCCTCAGTGTTTCAGGTTTCTGTTTATGCAGCCTCCTGGTCAGAGACCTTCCTCCGCTGTGTCCAGTCTACTAATAAGCTCATCAGTAGCACATCATCTCCCCCTCCTGTCGCCACCTCTCCTAAATACATAGTAATTGTCATCTTTATTTTTTCTTCTGGTCCTTTCTTAGGGTATCCACCTCTTTGCCTCCTTGTTTATCTTTCCTTTCCTGCTCCTGGCTTTCTTCATCAGGGCCTTAGCACATTGATCATAGTTGTTGTGAATTCTTTGTCTTAGTTCTTCTAGCATCCCTGCTGCTCTGGGCTGTTTTGTGGCTTATGTTTTTCTTTTTGTTATGTGTTTAATTTTTTTCATAGCCAGAAATGTATCAGGGTAAAGGAACTGTTGGCTAGGCATATAGGAAATACTGTCTAATTGATTCCTTTTTCTGGATGGGTTGTCAGGTAAAATGAATGGGATGTGATTGGGGAAGAGGGCTGACAAGCATGAACATCTGAGGAGGGGCGCAGTGTGGTTCTGGGATGTGAGGCAGTGGATCTTTTGCTGTTCCAGTGTGGAATTCATTGAACCGTTTGTGTGCTGGCATCTGAATTTCTCTGTATTTGTTTAATTAGTGCTGTTGCTCACACTCATACAGAGTTTTGTTCCCAGTTGTTTGCTTAAAATGGACTGGCAGTTTAACATTGCTTAATGATAGAAATGACTAACCTGATTACTTAATGCTAGTGATTGTCTGAACTAATGTGTCCAGCTGTATGGTAGACTGTTACACATTTAGTGGAGCTATTAGGAAATACAAATGCTCAGTGAAATCAAGACAAGCAATTAAAAGTGTAAATCTGTGACGCTGTGGACCTCAGTGTATGAATTCACTTTGTGAATGGTAGATGTGTTTGTTCTCATGGATCTTTTATCCACTATTTTAATAGGCAGTATTTGCATTCTTTTTTTTTTTGTGGCTATCTTCCTTGTATTGGTTTTGGCATTGTATAGTATTTTCTTTCCCAAACTATTATATAGTAAATTATTCGCCAAACTGCTTTGTCACTATTGTGCACTCTCCTAAAGAAGGGAAGGCTGAAATGTATAAAGTGGTTGAAGGTTTGAATGGGATTTATGAAGACATCCTAGCCCACTGAACACCACCTTCATGCGGCTCTTCACTTAGTGGCAGAGTTTGGTAGCTCAGTATATCAGCAAAGCGGAGGTCCTGACTTGATTGGCTTGCTGTTTAAAAGCTGGGTGGTTTTAGGACTGGGAAGTTAGTGTGATCAGGGTGTGTGATGTGAAATTCTGAAATAATCAATAATCAATATAAATATTATGTGAGAAAAGCTAAATAATAAAAATTCATAGGCCATAGCTGTTCAAGGTAGAACCTGTATTAATTTCATAATGCTGTAGATTTAAGTTTTCATATTTTGTTTTTGATTTTTTTATGATCTATAAAATCGGTGGTTCTGAGGCAGAAGGCTCAGCACTGCCATATGGGAGTCAAGCTAAGCCTTAGGATAGCTTAGAAGGGAAATAGAGTTTATACTTTAGCATTTTGAAGACAGAAATGATGATTTTAATGTGGTGAATGTTACTCATTAGAAGGAGACTGCCTGAGTGTCTAAAGAGGGATGGGTTTGAGAGCTTGAGGAGGATGCTTTTTCTCCTGGGTACTTAAGAAGTCTTATATTTCTGCTTCTAGTTTGTAGTAATGCTAGTCGCTAGAGCAGTGGTTCGCAACCTGTGAGTTGCAACCCCTTTGGGGTTGCATGTCAGATATCTTGCACATCAGATATTTACATTATAATTCATGACAGCAGCAGAATTACAGTCATGAAGTAGCAACGAAATAGTTGTTTGGTTGGGGTCACCACAGCACGAGGAACTGTATTAAGGGTATCAGCATTAGGACGGTTGAGAACCACTGATCTAGGTGAATTTCAGCCAGAATGAGTTAGTTTCTCTTCTTTAGCTGCAACACGTGCTCAGTGAAGCGTTTGTTCTGGCTCCATCTGAGAGTAGGCTGGGTTCCTCAGGGGATGCAGTTCTTTATTCATTGAGCAATATTTTCCTCTTCTAAATAAACAAGAAAACTTAAGAGTTTTAGGAACAAGTACTTAGACCTTTACACCACTCACTGTATGTTGAGGCCGCTTTGTGTCAGTTTTTACAGATAATAATACTTGGTCTACATAAACCATGGAAGGATTTAGTCATTCGCCTCCTGTGATTTTCTTTTTAAAATTGTAGTCTGCCTTTCTTGGTCTTTAGACTTAACTGCAGTGCAGAGCCAGCATTTAACTTTGTTTTGATTTATATTATGTGGGGCTTAATTTTCTATGAATTACTGGGCTTTATTTCCTGCTGTTCACTCAGAGCTGTTTATATCTTATTGATTCTACTACAATATACATTTTTGGATACAACCTACATGAAATGAATTTTAATACACGCATAGTGAAAAAACTTCTTAGGTTTTATTTTTGGGTGACCCAAGTGAGTTGTGCCTGTAACATCTTACATTTTACATGTACTTGAGAAATGTCTTTTGTTGTTGTTTTTGTTGTTGTTTTAGCTTATTTACGGCAGGCTTTTCCCAGTGGTCCAGGAAGCAAAGCCGTGGTCTTACATAAGGAGTATGCAATTTCTAGGTAGACAGCATCTCAGGGTCTATCTTTGTGACCACCAGCAAATCTTTATGTTGGAGTTGTAGTACTTACTCTCTTTCTGGATTATTGGGAATATTCAATTTTTATATGTATATTGTATTCATGAGTGTGCACACATATTGCACACGGATGAGTACATTGAACATGAATTTATTTAATCTCTATTAGGTTTTATTATCACTTGATATATTTTGCTTCGTATAAAGAAAAAGGTAGGGTAGGGCACAGTGACATGGCTTACCGGGTCACAGCATGTGCTGCCAGACCTGACTACCCAAGTTTGATTTCTTGAATTGCACACGGTGGAAAGAGAGGACTAATTCCACAGGTTGGTTGTCCTCTGCTCTCCATAGTTCGGCTGTGGCACACATCTTTGCACACCTATGCACACAAAATAAATAAAATGAGGTGAGAGGTGATTAAGGAAGATGCTTAATATTGACTTCTGACTTCCACATGCATTGACTTGTGCAGCCTCACACACATGAATGCACACACACACACACACACACACACACACACACACACACAAATATTGAGGGAGTCCTTGTTATTATTATTTTTTTCTGGAAAAGTCTTTTGGCAATATCTTCTAATTGGTTGTTAGCTTTAAAGAAAAAAATGTGATTGAGCATAATGGGCAATCTGGTGGTAGGGCCTTTGCATACTAATTCCATTTTTTTTTTTTTTTTTTTTTTTTTTGTTGTTTTTTTGAGGAAGGATTTCTCTGTGTAGCCCTGACTGTCCTACAACTCTCTCTGTAGACCAGACTGACCTCGAACTCACAGAGATCTATCTGCCTTTGCTTCCTGAGTGCTGGGATTAAAGGCAGGTGCCACCATCGCCAGGCTTGCATACTCATTTTTAAATGCATATATAAAATGATATATATTAGAGTATAGGAGATAACCACATTGAAATGTGTGTCTCAGAATATTATGTGATTTTTATGAGGTTTCCTAGCAAGAACCCAGTAACAAGTTTGATAAATATTATGATTTCAAAATGGTGCTGAGTGTGAACAACACCTTGAGCTCTCAGGAACACCAGGAACAGAATAGCAAACAGTTGTAATTTCTGTTGGTTGTAAAGACACAGAAACTGCTATTCACACTCCATTTTGTGCCCCTACTTAAAACTGAGATGTCACATTTTAGAAAGTTGTAAAAATGAAGGAACCCTCCCTCCCGCTGCAGAATTCACCTCTCCTGTAATACATCCATGGTAACTGTAGACCGAGTTTAAGGGCCTTCCTAGGATGTCTCACTTACGAACAGTACTAATGATTTTAGCACTCTTTATAACAAGAAAAACAAACCCCAAGGGATCATTATTAAGAGAAATGAGGCCAACGCGGTGTGACATACTATGTGGGCAAAACAAGTCAATTGTTGGCAATTAGAGACCAGCCTGGGCTACAAAGTGAGTTCAGGGCCAGCCTGGGCACTTCAGGCCTGCCTGAGCTGTACCATAAGACCACCTCAAAAACTTAAATGGAAAAATAAAAAAGGAGGGATTTAATGTGGTGAATTAAATTAGTGCTCTATATCAGTGGAGAAAATGGAGTCACACACCTATGGGTGTCATCACGCTTACGTTTCTCATCCAGAAAATGTATTTGAAATTTTCAGTATGATATTTTAAGAACGTATTGACAAATCAAAGATAAATGAACAATCATTGCATATTTTAAATTATGTGCCTGATTGTCTTTAAAAGTAATACAGATAATGCAACACAGATTTAAAAACAAATGACATTTTATTGTTTTTATTTATTTATTTATTTATTTATTTTGGTTTTTCGAGACAGGGTTTCTCTGTGTAGCTTTGCGCCTTTCCTGGAACTCGCTTTGGAGACCAGGCTGGCCTCGAACTCACAGAGATCCGCCTGGCTCTGCCTCCCGAGTGCTGGGATTAAAGGCGTGCGCCACCACCGCCCGGCTTTATTGTTTTTAAATAACATCACCTCAGTAAAAGCGACTCAAAAAGACGGAAGAGATTAAAATGAATTCACGTAATTGCATGGTTTAGTTGTTCATGTTAAAGCAAACCAGCAGTTTAGAAACAAACCAGAAGATCCCAAGTCACTGAGTATAATGAGCAGTAATTATATTTGTAGATGGTACATACTTGGTCATTCTTTTGATTTTTTATACTGTCTAAATTAAAACAATTCACAAGTTTTTCAAAATAATGATTATAGTACAAAGGTTATAGTTATTATAAACTTTCTAATAAGTGGGAGTGCTACCAAGTTGGCTTAGCAGGTAGTTAAAAAGGAGTTTAACTTCTGTGCTGTGCCCTGTGTTTCCGTGTGCTGCTCCTGGACTGAAGCACAGGATTTCTGCTTACTACCTGACTTGCTTTTCTGTTTGGAAGGTCAAACAGCCCTTGAGCAGGTGGTTATTTATGGAGGCAGAATGCAAGCACTAATGTGGTTAGGTGCTCTGCAGTAACTTAACCCTTAATTTGTCCATTTTTAATGTTTTTTTCATGTTACTTAGTAATGCCAGGAAAGTGGTGTTGTTTGCTGTACTTATATTGGTTTCTTGTATCTTCTTTCTAATGGGTAACTGGATTAGATTTGAAATATCTGGGTTGCTTTCTTCACTTTCTTAGCAAAGACATACGTATAACTTACATTATTGAAGAACATCTGGCACATTCTCCAAGCCATTTCTTACTGAAACAAGACACAGTTTTAGTCAACAGAGATAAACATAGTAGAACTTGTTCAAGTTGTAATATTATGAAACCTCCTTGTTTTCTCAGACAACACCCCTGGCCCCAAAGTAAGAATTCAGTTGTGTTGCGATGAGTATAGCCCCCAAGAGTGGAGTCAGGCAGTGATGGGCAAGGAGCACAGGGCACCGAGGTCCCGGGACCTGATGCCTACACCTGCCTTTGTTCTTTACTAGAGGACGCAGTATTATTTCTTGGCTTTCATCTGTTCTTTGTTAGATATCTTTTACTGTCCCCTCTTAATCGGCAGTTAACTGTTTTGCTCTGTGTGTGCATGTATGTTGATTTTTTTTATTTGTGTATGTAAACATGGCTGTGTGTATGTGTGTTTAGAGACTAGTGGAAGATGCTGGTTGTCCTCTTCAGTCCCAACTCCACTTTGTTTTTGAGACAGAATCTCTCTTACTGACTAACCCACTGAAACTATAAGCAAGCCTCAATTAAATATTTTCTCTGTAAGAGTTGTCTTTGTCTTGGTCCTGGTGTCTCTTCATAGCAATAGAGCACTAAGACACCCTCTGCCCCATTCTGTTATTTGTGAAGTGATAAAGGTAAAAAAATTCAATAATATTGACCTTTATGAAATAGAAATACACATGGACATCCATATCAGTGTGGTAATACCTGGCAGAGTGAACTTAAGGAAAGACTTGATTTTGGCCCATGGCTTGATGGGTATTGTTCCAAATCTAGAAGGCATGGTGACTTGCTCTATTCGCAGTGACTAAAGCCTGCAAACATTTTGCTTACATGGTATGGACCAGAAAGCAGAGCACTCTGTAGTGTTTCCTACTTGAACCTTCTAAGTTACAGACTTCTTAATTCTTTCTTATGATAAACATATGGCACCTGTGTTGTTGGGTAGAATTAATTTGGGTGTAGAATAATCTGTTCCAAATTGAAAGTAGCCACTGTGAATAGTAGTCATAGAAATAAAATCATCTTTACTGTCTTTTTCTAATTATTGTCATACAGCCATTTTCTTAAGGGCCAAAGCCCCAACACATATCACTGTGTCACCATATATCACTGCTAAAATGTTTTTGCTATAACGATCTGTCTTACTCTCTTTAGAAAGTAATGCCAAAAAAGATCATGATTTTGCCATTTCACAAACAAAACACTAATTATGTAACAATTTCTCACTTTGTCTATGAATTTAGCATAATGTTTTTCATGTAGTGTAAGTACTCAAGACATTGGAAAAGTCTGAGATTTAAAGTAATAACTAGGTTTTCTTAAGTATAAATAAATATTATCTTACGTGCTTTCTATCAGTGTTGTTGAAAGACTTTTACCTGAAGAGATGGGAACAAAATTTGGCTTTCTTATCATTTGTAGTATAAATGTTTTCCATGTTTTAGTTAATTTAATGTTGCCAACATCTTTATAAGATTTTGTTTGAATTTTGTACATGAAAAAAGATCGGAGAAACAATTTGGATAAATCACAGTACATATAACTTCAGTCATATTTTGAAATTGTCATCAACTACTTTGCCAATTTTAAAAATTAATATATGCATTCTCTTTTTAAGATATTTTTATTTTATATGTATGAGCGTTTGCCTGCATGTATATATGTGTATCAGATATAAATCTGGTGCCTGCGGTTAGAAAGGACATTGGATCACCTGGAATTGAAGTCAAGGGTGATTGTGTGCCACCATGTGAGTGCGGGGATCCAAACCTGGGTCCCCTGAAAGAGCAACAAGTGCTCTTAATCTCCAAACATCTCTCTAGCTCTTTAATTCCATTTGTTACAGGTTGCATTATATTTTATTTCACAGACGTTTGTTTGCTTACTTACTACAGTAAGTTCCATAGGCATAAAAGCATTTTCCCCTGTTTGATTCCTGGGTTGAAATAAGGGTGGAAATTCATGATCATCATCCTGTTTAAGAGACCATGAGGGACTCAGGAGAAGTTTAAGTCTTTGAAATATGCTTTAGAGATTGACTATTTCTCTATGTTGTCTCATATGTACCTAGCATGTGTGCATCTTGTTAAACTTCTGTTTATTTATTTTTTGCTTGTTTAGCTATATTTTAAACATAGGCCCACGTAAAAAACCATGAATAATGCAGAAAATTATGTTCTCTCCTCTGCAAGACTGAGATCCTCAGATTGCATAACATCAGAATAATTGTTCTTAGGGGAGCTAGCATTTTCTGTATATTACCTCCTAACACATTTTCATTACGATTTGTCATTTTTATCACCTCATGGAAGCACTGTGTAAGGACAGGCACAGAACGGGTAGTCTAGATTATGATCCGAGTATTCAGCATTGCACCCTGCTCTCTCATGCTTGGTAGCCTTCCTGCTCCATGATAGCGAGCTTTTTCATTTTTCAGATGTGTTTTACATTTCATAAACTTACTCATTCAAGTGTGTAATTCAGTGATTTAGTAACTTTCAGGAATGGTATATTCATCCCAGAAATAAGTTTTATAGCATTTATGTATTTCCAGTAAGAGACTCATACACATTTATCGTTCACTCTTATTCTGTTCCCCAGCCCCAGCTAATGGTTTCTTTACTATTGTATCTATAGATAGTTTTCTGTACACATATCCTGGAATTACACACTATTGTATTCTCCGGTATCTGCTTTTAGTGAGGAGTTTTGGGGACTATCCATATTAAACGTTTATGTGAATTTTGCCTGCTTCTTCCTCAACAGCATTCCATTATGTGGATATGCTACATTTTCTTTATTCATTAAGCAATTAGTAGATGTTTAGGGTTTTGTGACACATAAGCACAAAAATCATGGTTTTAAAAATGTGTAAATTGTTTTGAATGTCATAATAATTTGAATTAACGTTCTCTTCTACTGACAATCTGTGATACCTCAGTTGATACATGAAACCAGGTCCCTTGAGTTAGAACTAATATTGAGTTTATTTTCCATTGTGTTAAAATGATTTTTAATGGAATTTCCTTTTGAACATTTCCATCTCCACAATTGTGTTCTTGATTGATAGTTAATATTTCTGTAATTAGGAGCTTCTATTTCTGCAATCAGTAGCTTCAAGTTTATTGTTCGTATGTTGATGCTTTTAAAATAGACTCATTAAAAACTTGTTTTTCTGACCTAGTTTGCTTATACATGTTGTAAGTTGATAAATACTTTGTCTAAGATATGTCTTGAAGTAAATTATAGTAATTTCTTAATAGAATATCTTACTATAAAAGTTTACTTTTGCTTAAATATTCTCCATTATAAAATTTGCTTGATATGTGCAACACAATATACCCATATTACATAAAGGCTAAGTAGTACCTTTCACTGCTTCTTGATGAGTAATGATGCATTTGTCTCTGTAGAGTAAGCTATTGGTGTGCTACCCAACATGCTGGAAAATGGGCTTATCTAGTGTCCTGCCTTGATGGGTTGGAATTACTCAGAAAGAATTTACTTATTTCTCCTGGTTTTCAGCTTTGTATTATGGGGCAGACAAATAGACCACATTAAAAAGGAAAAGTTTCAATTTCCGTTTCCTGTGTGATAAATTGTCATTGACACTCAGTAATGACAATATAATACTTCCTAGTCTAATAAGGTAAGACACATTTTATTTGCCTTAGGTAGAGTAAGCAACATTTGCATACTTTCTATTGTTTCCTTGGGTTTTTCTGGTTGCTAAGCCCCAGGTACCCTGGAACAAGTAACTGCTGACTTTATGAGAGGGTGAAGATGCTTGAGACAAGACCTTTGAAAGTGACTGCTCAGCTCATTCTGAGTGGAGAGTAGAACACAAGGAAGGCGACTCACTGTATTCTAATAGTAGGTTCAGAGATGAATACTGAAAAAGCAGAGAAAGAGTAGAGGTCTGTTCTGCAGTGGCTACTTTTTTTCTGCTTTAGAAATTTATAATTAGTGATATGCATGCACACACGTGCACAAACACACACATACTTACTCCTAGAAATTTGCTTATGACATACTGTTGTAACTTAAAGTGTGTAGTTCTCAGAAAGGAAGTTGTCATGAATTACCTCCCAAGCTGCTTTTTAGTAAAGTGACAGCATCACAGTCTGAAGTGGGAGAAAAGGAGCTTTCAGTTCCCTTCAGTCCCCAAGGAGAGGAGAATTGTTGAATTGGGTCATGCAACTGTGCAATAGGGTGCTGAAGTGAGAGACCCAGTTCCCACATTGGAGTTTTTAGCAGATTGTAGGCAGCTTCATGGGGTCAGCAGACCCTAAGTTGCAAAACATAAAGGGAGTTTCCAACTCTTATATGTTTTCAGGTGGTGAGGGTTAAGCTCATCACGTTTGATCTAGGCTTTATATTAGGAGTCACGGGGCAGGAAGGCACTAGATAAAACATCAAAGTTGTCTTTGGCATGGTATCGGGAAGCTGGGCTTGCCAGCAGTGGCAAGTGGGAGGGAGAGACCTCAGTTCTTTGTAAGAGCCATAATGCCATGTTGGAGAATATTAAAGTGTGTTGCATTTTTTTCTTACTGTTTTTGTTAACAATTCAAAGATGTGTTTGATTAAATAAAATTAACTTGCTAGCAGGAGGCTGAGTCAGCAAGTAGCTGACAGGAAGTGGTAGGGAGGAACCACATGTAGCAAGGATTATTTAAGTGGGGGCTGAGAGAAGGATGCTGAGTTTTTTGGAAAACACCAGCAAAGAGAGAAGGTTAGCTACTTGCTATTCATCTTCTCTGAGGGAGCAGAATTCCATATCAAGGGTTGAATTGTGAGTTCTTTAGATGTAGATAAAGTTTCCCTTAGTAGCTTTGAAAGAGTCAGTGCCTGAGAGAACAGAATCCCCTCAGGCTGTGGCCCTTGCAGCCAAAGCACTTGCTTAAGGGACAGCACTGTAGGTAATAAAAAAGATAACAACAGTGCCATGTCATGTATTGCTTATCAACCTGGAGCACACTGATTCTCTGCACAGGTTGCTCAATGATCTCTAGGAATCTGCTTGTCTTTGCCTTCCAACGCTGGAATTAGGACATGCAGTACGCCATGCCTTACACATTATGTGTGTGTTGCATTTCTGAATTCTCCTGCTTGTATCCTAGAATTGTTATTTGCTGAGCCATCTTCTAGACCCTCCTTACATTTTTAACTTTCCTCCATATTTATTGAGTACTGCAAGTTATGGATTCACCCTCGGTTTCTATCAACGAATAAATGATAAACACACACACATGTACACACACATACAGTATGGTGTTCTCCAGATACTAAGAACAGTATTACATCGTCTGTGGGAGAATGGAACTGGGAATTAGTACATTAGTCAAAATAATCCAGATTCACAAAGATAAATCCCACCTCACCCCTCTCTCTACTCTCCTGTGTCTGGTTTCTTGTTTTATAAAACATGAACATAGAAGAAGGAACTATTTGGAACAGGAAGCAAACTATCCAGAGATAGGGCAGGAATCAGCATAGCGAGATAGCTGTGATCAAAGTACATGATATATTTAAATGAAAATATCACTTGAAAGCCATCACTTTGTATAATGAAAATAAGCTAATGCAAAAATTTTAATTGTATTTGTGAGTAGATGAAAGATTTAAAGGCACAATATAAGTAGTAAGTGAGAACATACTATGTGAAATACTTTGCCATAAAATACTAATGCAAATTAAAATGTTGAGATAATTTTTCTTTATTTCAGAGGTGTACACACATGGACATGTCATGTATAAGAGAAAATGAGAATTAATACCAGAATCTGGCCAGAGAATAGTGAGTCTCACATTTTAACACACCAATACAGTGTAGAGAGCTTTGAGGCATTATTGTTATTGGAGCCCAAAGCATCAATAATTCATCTGCCAGATGACACAGACTGATGAGTGTTTCTTTAAAAAATACCATATTTTGTAATGAGAAAACTATGTATGATTGCAGTTCCACTTTCTTTCAAAGCATGGATAGGTACAAGTTTTATATGTCTTTTCTTTTTCTTCTTTTGCCGTAGTATTTGCACCATAGTGTTTGCCACATTGTAGAATGTCAATAATAAGAAAAAGGCATTTCATTTGTAGAATTCTGAAGGATTATTTTAATTTCATAGCAATGAAATTTGTAAAAGTGTACTGTTGAAAGGGATTTGGTTAAGTCATAAACTTTGAACATTCTAGGAAAACACTTGACCACTATTGTGTGTTTTGTTTGTTTTTTTAAAAGCAAATATAACTTATTTCATCTCTTTGTCATTGAGTAGAAATTATTCAGTTGCTGAGGATTTTTTCATTGGTGATTAGGTCAGATAATGAGGGTGATGTTCCATAAGGTGGACAGCACAGGGAAACCTAGATTCCATCCTTGTTTCCTTCAGTGCAGGTCTGAGTGGAATACTTATTAAGATGGGTGAATATTTTTGTGGTGAGTAGTTGATGGATCTTGCCTTTGAAATCTTGAAACCTTAAAACAACCTCAAAGCCATCCAGCGATGCCAAGGCTGTTTGAGGCTATGTAATATAAGAAGCCACATACAGTGCTGTCTTGGAACCCAGTTTTGAGAATGTGTGAGGGGGGTCAGATGTCCCCCTTCCACTCATGTTTTTACCTTTCCATACTCCATTCAAGAATACACAGCAGAACTAGAACTTTAATTTCTAAATGGCAAGTAAACCTCTCTGTAGCTAGAATTTTCCTGCCTGACCCACAGTCAGGACAAATCTCTCTCACCCGCCAGTCCCACAGCTGCTCAGACCCAACCAAGTAAACACAGAGACTTATATTGCTTACAAACTGTGTAGCCGTGGCAGGATTCTTGCTAACTGTTCTTATATCTTAAATTAATCCATTTCTATAAATCTATACCTTGCCACGTGGCTCGTGGCTTACCGGCATCTTCACATGCTGCTTGTCATGGCGGCGGCTGGCAGTGTCTCCCTGACTCAGCCTTCCAATTCCCAGAATTCTCTTCTCTCCTTGTCCCACCTATACTTCCTGCTTGGCCACTGGCCAATCAGTGTTTTATTTATACAGAACAATATCCACAGCAACTTTCTGTCACATTTGAGGTTTTAAAATTTTCGGTTATGTCTGTAAATTACCTGTTTTAAAGAGTAAACATCTCGATATTGTTAGGAGGCCCTTCTCCATGGACCACTCTTGTTTCATGTTCCTCCATACCTGAGCACAATTGTGAACAGGTTTGGTGGTGTGCTGTCTCTGCAAGGATATTATTATATAAAGTGCTGTGAAGATTGGGTTAGCAGCTCCCTCCTGGCCAGAGGGTAGAATTACTTCTCCATAAAAACAGAAACTTTTTTTTCTTTCCAGGGTAAATGTTGGGAAGATTGCTAGCAATTCTTTTAAAAGCTTGGTGTTTCCACAGTAGGGGGAAGCTGCTTCAGTTAGTAAAGCAGCTGTTGTGGGAGCATAAGGAGTTGCGTTTCATTCTCCAGCACCTAGGCAAGTCTGAGTGTGGACCTGCACACCTGTGTCCCAGGTATTGGTGATTGGGAAATGGGACAGTGTATGGAGCACCAGCCAACCGAGCTGACTTATGAGCTCCAGACTCGGAGAGAGAATCTGTCTTAGAAAATAGAGTACTCCGTCCGCTCTAGTCTCCACATACATCATAAGCACACACAGTCACACCCACCCCTGCACATGTTGACATAAACGTGTGTGCCCCACATATCTTTTATAATACTAGAGGACCAGCCTTAATATTAATACATACCAGGGGCTCAGGAGAGAAACTACGAATGGCGAGGACTATTTTCGGGAAATAGAATCTCAGCACTCCGAGCTCTATCGTCCACTTGCTTTAATTCCTCTGGCATAACATCCTATTTACACAGCTTCAGTTCTGTTCTCATGTCTAGCTCCTTTCTTGCCTGATTTCTCTCTATATTTATCTAGTGCTCCCTCTAAGTTCTATCTTAATTCTCTCATCTTAATTCTGCCTCATCTAGGTCCTTTTCATCTTGTTCTTACCCAGCTAGTACTTCCCCATCTGACTCTTCCTCATCTTCTATCTTGTCCACACGTTCTCTGTGGTCAAAATCCTCCTTATCCCTCTCCATTTTCTGTCTCTTAAGTTCTACATGTCCCTCGTAAGTCTTCCAGGAATCCAGTTATAAACCCAAGCAATAGCAATCCCTGGTCGATCAAGGTCACCAGACTTGAATTGTACGGGGTCATTAAGGTAGGTAAGAATTTTCCTCAGGCTTTCTTTTACAATCCAAAATGGGAGTGGTAAAAGAGGAGGTCAACTGAGTGCTAAAGACTGGTTAGTATATCAAAAAGGGGATCTATGTGCTCAGTCTACATTCCTAGAAGGGTCTCACCCTGAATTGCACAAGAAATAAAGCTATCCCCTGACCTTGGAGACAGGAGTTGTTTCCTATGGCCTTGTATGCTTGATAGGCATTTTAGATAAATACACTGTTAGGAGTTCTTTAGAAGCATGCAAGAAAATCATTTTAGGAACTAGCTAATATATATATATATATATATATATATATATATATATAAGCTAAAATATCACCAAGACTTCTTAAGCCATGGCTTGACCTTTGGAGAAGTCCTTGACTTTTCCAAGTAGTAGCTTTTGTGATAGTAGCTGAATTCCATTACGTTTTCCTGTGGCTTGTAGCACACATACACAAACACACACACACAGAAGACTGCAGCTTTTTAAGCTTGGATTCTTGAGCTGTCAAATAGACCTTCTGATTGTACATCATCCACTTGGGTCACTTGGTTCCTATTGGGATGCAAATGGCATCATTAAGGTCTCATCCAGAGAAATATCTCTGGGAATTTCTTCTTGTCTCAGAAATTATACTTTGTAAGTAGATTGAGACACTTAACTTGTGTTTTAACAGTTGTGTTAACTGATACATAATGGTATAATTATGTGACTAAACCATTCCACACCTGTAATTTGAAGAAATTATAAGTGTGCTGTGAATATTTGTGTTTAATGAGAAAAGCATGTCTCATTAGAAACTCCCCTAGGAATCAGAAAGGTAGTAATTTCTAAGACCAGTTTGCTCTGCTCTATCAGTGACTTTGCTCTGCTTGGTTTCTGGTTTGGAGACTGTTTATGCTTAAAGTTCACAATTCTTAAATATTTAAACCACATTTTACATTTATATTGTACCTATTAGTTAAACTGCAGAAACTTACAAGAACCTTTGGGTACCATTGATTTCATTGAGCGCTAGAGTGAAGAGTTGAAGACTTTCACATAAATCCTATGAGTATCTAACAGTTTGCTGTGAGGCAAGCATTGAGCTGAATGTGGATTCCTATCCATCTCCTCAGAATTAACACTAAGAACTACCCTGCATGTGTAGTTCTTAACTGTGTGGAGCTGTTGATGGGCAGAACATTTTCTTCCCACTTAACTTTTGTTTTTTCATTTTAATAAGATTACTAGCCTCCTTATAAAAATGTACTCAGACTTTCAGGAGGAATTAACAGTTCAATTTATTTGCATCTAAATAGATTGTTTTCAAGTTAGAGTTAATGTCAGTTCTTGCCTTTTTGTTCTAGCCAAATCACCTCATTGAACAAACAAACAAATAATTAACCCAATAATTAGCCATAATGATTTTTCATACAGTCCTTCTCTGCCAACTTTCTCCTTTCTGCTGACTCTTTAGCCAGGCTGTGCTCCCTCCTTTCTTCTGTCCCTTCTGTTTCTTTTGATTTATCGTTTCCCTTTGCTCTGGTAGGCACAGAGTACTTCACTGAGGTTTTTGCTTGTTTGCTTGTTTTTTTCCTGAAAGCCAGGTAAGATGCCTGTCTTCCTGCTTCTGTTTATGTCCACCTGTGCAGAGTTCATAGGGAGCCACTGAGTGTTCTACTTGACAAGGAGCGGGAGAGAGGGCCTGTCTCCCTAACGTATACGCTGGCTTAGATACAGTACTTCAAGTCTGCTGGGACCACTGACACCTGTGTGCTTTGCAAGGGCAAAAACAGTCTTTGACTTCTAGAAGTACATCCCTATGGAGGATTTTCTGTTCAGGCTTTTTCAGGAACAGTGAATGGTCTGAGGATGAGGCTTCTGCTTAGAAGCTTGGATGTCCTCTCTGGAGGAGAAAGGCAGTAGACTTCTAGCTAGTCTGTGTCATCTTTCCATCTCTGCCTTTCCCATTCTCCCTCTGCCTGCCCCACATCCATCACCTTCCTTACTTCTGCCGCTGCACTTTCATTTCTCCTGTTTCTGACCTTTATAAATAAAATTACACAACGCTCTTTTCGTGCAGTTTCATACTTGAAAGATTTCTCTGTCGCTGTATGTTAAAAGCTTAAAGAGAAATTTAGTCAAGGAGAGGCTCCCACTCCACTGTTTGCCAGAGAGCATGGTAATGAAAACACACACACACACACACACACACACACACACACACACA